>NW_027203226.1:0-157500 GCF_024711535.1 Dipodomys merriami | reverse complement strand
CCAAATCAACTTAATAATGAAAATGTCTTTAATGGGGGCAAGATGGTGAAATGTAATGAACTCTCTAATTGAGATCTAGAACTTTAAAAGTAATTAGTGGCAGGGCTAAATTGTCCTTAACAGGAGTGCTGGAATAGACCAGGCAGCGGCTGGGAGGGCAGAGACCAGCTGGGAGGGGATATGTGTCATTAGCATTCTTAACCTGTGCACAGGTGCCCCCACCAGGCTGGCACCCTCTTAGAAGGAGCTTTAACAGAAGACCAACACAAAGCAAGAGAGAAGGGTGGATTAGCTTGACAAACAGATAAGACAGACAGATAGATGGATTAGAAAGAGAAGACAGATAGATCAGGCAGACAGATAAAATAGACTCATTAGATAGGTAGATAGGTAGCTAGGTAGGTAGGTTGATAGATAGGTAGGTAGATAGATAGATAGATAGATAGATAGATAGATAGATAGATAGATAGATAGATAGATAGATAGATAGATAGATAGATAGATAGATAGATAGATAGATAGATAGATAGATAAAGATAGATAGACAAATGAGCTATTCAGGCAGACATTTCCTCCACAAGGAGGCCCTGCTTCAGCCCTTGGGTGAAGCCTGCAGGTCTAGGCCTCCGGACCTCCAGGCCTGTGCTTTGCCCTGGCCCCACAGACACCCCAACCCAGCAGCCGCAGGAAGTGATTGTTAAGTGGGCGATCAGTGATCACAAGCCAGCTGGCGGCAGATGGCCTCTATATTTAGAGGAGGAATTAATGTGATTAAGAACACATCACAGGCCAAGAAAATGAGCACAGTGTTGTCCTGTGTTGTGGTTTGCCATGTCTCCCCAGACCTCTCCTTGTCTCAGTCCTGGCACCCAGGTTGGGTCGGCCTGTGTGTGCACCCCAGGATGAAGATGGGGTCTGGCTTTGCTGGCCAGGGACAGGCAGGGAGATGTGTGTATGGGATCCCAAAGACCTGGAACTTGAGCACCTCCTGTCTCTCCCTCCTGATCCCAGACTTCCAATCTCCAGGAGATTCACCACCTTCTCCCTCTCTACCATAGCTGGCAATGGTACCCCCTGCTAACCAGCCCCCACACACCCTTCCAACCCTTTGCCTCCTGTGCCCCCACTGTTCTAATCACTTCTAAATACCCAGGGCTGGCCCCGCCTGCAATCCTCCCACCTACAGCTCCTGTGTATCTGGGTGATAGGCATGTGCTACACACCTGGCTTGTTTCATTGAAATGAGGTCTCACAAACTTTTTTTTTTTTTTTTTGCCTGAGCTAGTCTTGACCCATAATGTTCAAACCAAGAAGCATCTGGGAGGCCAAAAGTAAGTGTCCAAAGATGGAAGCTGCATCCTGAGGTTGATGCAGGAGTCAGATGGCAAGGTGGGATGCAGGCTCACCCACAACTGCTCAATTCCAAGACCCCAGGACACATTCAGTCTCTGTGTTTATGTGAAATCATGGCACAGTGGGCCCAGTCAACTCCAGATGCTTTCATTGTGTTCCAGATCCCTAGGAGAAATGAAAAAGCTCTAAGGTCAGTCATTATTTGAGATGCATCTGTTCTGATTGGTGGAAACTTCTCCCTCACACAAGTGTGCACACACTCACCCAGGCACATGTTCGCACACATCCCTGTCTTTTCTTGGGAGAGCTGTGTGTCCCATTATTTAGCTTAGGGAAGAGCTATGTGGCTTCGAGTGGAGGATATGAAATTGAGGGGCGAAGGGCCAACACTGGGATGCTGTCAGCTGTCAGCTGCTGCCGGTGCAGATATTACCCCGCCATTGCTGAAAACAAAAGACCACAGCCTGCCACGTCTCCATTTGTCAACCTGAACCTCTGATAGAGCCAGAAGGCGCCGTCTCTGAATTCTTCATTCTCCAAGAAGGCCAGGCTTGCTACGTCCCAGTGAATGGAGTCATGATCACAGGCTGTGTGGCTCTCCCACTGCCATCTGAAAATATCCACAGCAGGGAGCAGCAGGCAAGGATTGCTCAGGAGGACAAATAGAAAATTCCACAAGTCTGGGAGATAACCCTCCTCTACCTGAAGGAGAAAGGAGAGCCTGTGAGCCTAGGAAAGTTCTGGATCCAGGCGGAAGCAGCTCCTCTGTCCCCTGTGGTGGCAGGCACACCACACCCCACCCCGAGCAGCCACACCTGGGCCCCTGGCAGCAGAGCTTCCTGATGCACAGGACCCACCTGTCTCACAGGACCCCGATTTCACTCAAAAGCAGGAGGAGACAGCACTTCCCACAAGGTGTCACTGATAAAACAGTTCTCTGTGCAATGGGAATTTTGTTTGTTTTCCTTTGTGCCGGTCCTGGGGCTTGAACTCAGAGCTGGGCGCTGTCCCAAAACATTTTCATTCACTTTCACAGCTCCACTTCTGGCTTTTGGTTGGCTCCATGGAGATAAATGTCTTGAGGAGTTTCCTACCCATACTGGCTTTGAACCATGACCTCAGCCTTCTGTAGTAGCTGGAATTACAGGTGTGAGGCACCAGGGCTGGGCCAACATGAATTTCAGATCTCCTCCATCTGACAGACAAAGTGGGAGGGTGGGGTCTCCACTACAAGAAACACTTCTGTACCATGGGGCCTTGGCCAGGAGGGGTTCCCACCCCTGAGGTGTGGAAATGGGGTGCTGACATCGACAACCCCGCTCCCCCCTCCCCCCCGGGTTGTTTTGATCATGAAGACCCTACAACACCGTGCTGCATACAGAGCCAGACACCATAAAGGTTCAATGAATCACAGCTGTTACTGCCGTGGCACTCTTCCCTCATCAAATATGGAAAAGGGCAAGAAAAATAAACAACTCACTGGGAATCTCTCTACAAAAATAAAAACTTTAAATTAAAAGAAGAAGCCTGTGATGTTAGTGCATTGGTAGCGTGTGGCTAGGACCGGGCTTGGGCTCACTGATCGGTGGAGGTCCCTGTCAGGTGCTCGGTGGGTGCCACGTGGAGCCCGGGCGCTCAGATTCCCCCGACTAACCCATCGACGTTTTCGCTGCCAGCACAGACACGTGGGAGTGATGGACCCTGAGCCAGTCCACAGACAGGGGGTGGACCCAGGATTAAGAATGGTCTACCCTCAAACAACATCCCTCATACTACTCCAGCTCCCCATCTATACCAGAGGCAGTCTGGACAAATGGAAATCAGTCCTGTATTCTGGCTATGGCTAACAGGAGTCACTAGTTTTCAGGCTAAACCACTCTAATTTCCTGAAGATGAATTAAAAACTTTATAAGAAATCAGGAAGTAAGCCACAGAAAATACTCACCTCCTTCCATAAAGAAAAACAGACCACAGAACACCTGTAACACCTACAACAATTGGAATTCACAGCTCATCTTCAGGTAGAGCTTGTTTAATTTCCAACATCTTAGTCAGTTTCTAAAACCTTGGCAGAATGTCAGAGGGTTACCAATTACATTAGAACAACCCATAAAACAAGCTCTCAAGGGAGGTAGGGATCAGGAGGATTTAAATTCAAGGCCAGTGTAGCAAACAAGAGGATTCCCCATCTCAACCAATAAGCCAAAGGTAACTGCATTCCAGCTCCTCAGCAATCACAGGAGGGAAGATCTTGCTCTGAGTCCAGCTGTAAGCAAAAACAAGAGATGCAATCTAGAAAAGAAAACAAAAAAAGCATGGAGGGAATGGCTCAACTGGTAAAGCACTGCCTAGAAGGGAAAGGCCCGAGTTCAAAACCCCAGCAATAGCCAAAAGAAAAAGAAAAACTCACATCTTGACCTGCTGCCCTTCATAGAATGAGTCGTGTCATACAACGAGGTCTTGCTAACTTGCCATCCCCACAGCTTTGGAAGGGGACAGTCCTAGTCTGACCATCAAGTCCTGCCCAACATGCCGGTGTTGGTGCTGCACAGCCCTGAAGTTGTGGACATGGGTTTCCAGACATGACCACCTCTAAGCTCCCGGAAATGATCGAGGGTCCTTGGACCCTCAAGGCCATTAGTCCTTCATTATTATGCCGCCTTCGCCCTTTGCCTTCACTTTGTATTAGTAAGCCTGCTCCCACTCGTGTCTCCTCTCCATCTATCCTTGAATTCTTTCTAGAACCTTCCAGCCCCTCTGACCTGGCAACAGCTACAGCTGCCATACAACATTTCCACACTTGATCTCTAAAACATTACCTTAGTCCTCCATCCTCTGCTTTTTCCAGTGTTGTACAGAGCAGTGGAGAATTCCTGAGGCCCATGGTTCCAGAAAGGGTGGACACTGATAACAGGCCATGGGCTCTGAAGTTCTTAGCCCATGGCAGAGCAAGTGAATAAGAGAATTCCTGCTGAGTTTCCTCAGCTTGTAAATGTGTTAGGCAAGAAATAATCCTCAAGCTGGGTGCCAGTAGATCATGCCTGTAATCCCAGTTACTCAGGAGGCTGAGATCTAAAGATCTCAAACCCAACCTAAACAGGAAAGTTCATGAGACTTATATCCAATGAACCACCTAAAAATTGGAAGTAGAGCTGTGGCTTACCATGGTAGAGCACTCGCACTGAGCAAAAAAATCTCAGAGGAAGTGTTTAGGCCCTGAGTTCAAGCCCCATGATGGACAAAAATAAGAAGAGTCCTTAGCTGGAGGAAGCCACTCAGATTTTTGGAGATGTTTCAACAACTTGTTTGATGATTCCTTTCACAGCTGGCTAGGGAATCTCACTTCCTCAATTCACTCCCTGCACACCCTCCCACAAGAACTCTGCCCTTTGCACATGCACTTTGCTCTGGCTATTGGGCCATCAGCAAATATAAACAGAAGCTTCCTGGTGAGAAGTCTTCCACCAAGTGAACACACTTAGATTAGCCAGCCAGCAATCAGCACTAGTGTCAGACCAATGCAAGAAGCCGTATTGGAAAGCTGAGCCTCAAACCAGCTCCCAAGTGAAGTTAGCTTTATGCCCACTTTTGGTCCTCAGCTCCACCCAGCCCTGAGCTACTGTCTGCCCTGGAGTTCCCGCCCTACAGCTGGCCATTCCCTCTCTCCACCCAGACCCACCTGAGCAAACACCCACTTCACTTCCTACTCCCAGCCCCTCCTGCTACCTGAATAGAGACGGATGCCATGTGTTCCCTCTTCGGGGAAATATGGCTTCTCTAATACACCTTGTAGTAATCTTTCTCTTGTGCCTGCTTGCCTTTGGGTGGTCCCCTGGAATGGGCATGAAGGATCCGTTCAAGCAGGACCCACACAATACATGAGTCAATAAAAGGGATACCAAACCAGCAAAAATAAATAAATAAAAAATTTTAAAAAATAAATAAACAAACAAGAAGAAGAAGAAGAAGAAGAAGAAGAAGAAGAAGAAGAAGAAGAAGAAGAAGAAGAAGAAGAAGAAGAAGAAAGAAAGAAAGAAAGAAAGAAAGAAAGAAAGAAAGAAAGAAAGAAAGAAAGAAAGAAAGAAAGAAAGAAAGAAAGAAAGAAAGATAGAAAGAGCTGGAGATTGTTGGGAGCCAACAGTAAAGTTTAAAGGTCATCTTGACCCAAATGCTCAATGTGGGGCATGTACAAGAAACTGGGTTACTTAAAAACCACCAGGTGCCTGGGATTTCTTTGTTATGTCTGCAGAGATTGTTTTACTTTCTACTAGTTGTCCTTGTCTTTTTTTTTTTTTACTGCACTCTGTTTTTACTGAAATTTTCCTTGTTTTTCTAGACTTTGGTAACCTTATGTTACCTCTTGACTTCTAATAGCATATAATAGTGAAAGTTAAAAATAAATGGGGCTGCAGTCTTAAACTGCAGACCTCCCAACCCCATCCTTTTTCTTATGTCTTTATTTTTCTGCATCCTCGCCTCCTAATTCAGGATTCCCTTTTGTTGCCGGCAGGCTCTGGCAGGAGATAGCTGCCACTTCTCAGTGCTGAGCATTTAAAAATAAATTTTAAAGCAAGGGAGGCAGGTAGGCTTCTGGGAGGGGGAGGGCTGCGGAGGGGAAGGAGGGAGGGACGGGTTTTTGGAAGGACAGACAGCATAGATGGGCCATCAGGAGCTTCTCGCTGTCGCATCCAGGGTGGCTGCCAGCGCCACCAGGGACCCATCTTCCACTAGAACTAGATGCTGCTAATTGGTGAGGAATCCGTGCCTACCACCTAAAGAACAGAACAAATTCTTTGTCACCACATGTTTTTTTTTTTATTCCTTCCAAGGGAAAGACATTAACTCTCAAATAACAGCACCACACTGGGCCTCCCCAAACCCACAGAGACATCTTCATGGAGATGCAGGGGATGGTGAGGGAACAATGGGGTGGCAGGGGCTCTGACCCTTTGCTCCATCCTAGTCCATCCGTGGTTTCTGACCCCTGGGGCTCTGAGCCAGTAAGGACCCTGGAGAAGCTCTGGGGCTGGATGTCCATTGTAGGGCTGCATGCACCGGCTCCCCAGCTCTGTGACCAGATCCCCGTGTGGGATCATTCACCACGAGAGAAGGTTTAGTTTGGTTCACTGCCACATAGGTTTCCATTTAAGGCAGCAGTCCCATTGCTGTGGGTTTACCTGTAGCAGAGAAGACTTCTTACCTTCTTACCTCATGGCAGTTAGGAGAGAAAGAGAGAGAGAGAGAGAGAGAGAGAGAGAAAGAGAGAGAGAGAGAGAGAGAGAGAGAGAGAGAGAGAGAGAGAGAGAGAGAGAGAGAGAGAGAGAGAGAGAGAGAGAGAGAGAGAGAGAGAGAGAGAGAGAGAGAGAGAGAACAGGGTCCCAAACCCCACTCCTCCTGGAGATGCTTAAATATTAAATCATGTTCTTCTGGCAGCTCCCAGACTGAGGACCAATCTTTCCATGTGGGGGCCTTTGGAGAATCTTCTAGACCCAGACTATAGCTGAGAGTCAGCTCACTTGGCCCCATTCCCTTAGAGAGTTCCCACAGGCCCCTCTCCCACCTTCAGGGAGGAGGGTTGATCACCATCTCATCTGTCCATGATCTCGGGGTTTAGTCGAGTTCTGGTCACTGCCTGTGTCCTCAGCATCCATACTCAAACAACCACCATCCTCTGCCTGGCTGAATGGCTCCCCATCAGCATGTCTCTTCTTGTCTAGGGACCAGGACAAGAACGGACCAGGTAGACCCAGGGACAGACATGGCAGAGCAGGGCATCTGGACTCAGCCTGTCAGTGTAGTGCTCTGCCCACCCTCACAGGTAAGGCCTTGTTATCTGCCCTTGCATGCTGTGGTGCTGTCTACTGCAGTGTCCATGGCCATGGTCCGGGGCTGAGCAGTGTCTGCAGCCATGGCAGAGCCCGCCAGGCCCAAAATCATCACATTCCAGTCTTGGCAGAGAAAAGCTGCCCACCTTCCTCCCAGGCAGAAGGGAAGCATACACAAAGGAACCCTGGGGTGCCTGGGTCATGGGAGGCCATGGGGGGAGGTCCTCTTCACCTCCCTGAACCAGGAATACAACACCCCCCCCAGACTAGCTGGGCACCAGTGGCTCACACCTGTAACTTCAGCTACTCAAGAGGCTGAGATCTCAGTATCATGGTCCAAAGCCAGCCTTGGCAGGAAAGTCCATGTGACTCCAGAGAACCAGGAGGACAGAGGCTGAGCTGTAGTTTAGGGGTTCAAAACACATGTGCAGCCAGGTGCCAGTGGCTCATGCCTGTAAGCCTAGCTACTGAGGAGGCTCAGATCTGAGTATCATGGTTCAAACCAGCCTGAGTAAGAAATTCTGTGAGACTCTTATCTCCAATTTTCTGGTGAGAAAACCGGAAGTGATGCTGTGGCTCAAGTAGTAGAGTGCTAACCTTTTGTCGGTCATGGGGTTAGAACTCTGGACCTGGGTTCTGTCCCTAAGCTCTTCCACTCAAAGTTAGCCTCTACTACTTGGGCTGCCCTCAATCAAATTGAAGATCCTCTCACCTTTCCTCCCAAGTACTGGGATTGCAGGCATGTATCACTGCACCTGACTGCTTTTTTTTCTTCTTAGTGAACATACAATATTTGTACTTATTTGTGGTGTGCTGTACATCAGCCAATACACACACATGATGAGTAATTACCAAACTGTCATTAATCCACATCTCCATCTCCTTAATCCCCTCCATGTTGTGACCCTCCAAACTTTCCCCTCCACTCATTCTGAAAGAGGTGAGAAACTGTCATAGACAACAGATACCAAAATCGACTCCCAAGGATGGAATTGTCAGAAAGTTCTAGAAGAAGTCCATATCCCAGGTAGGAATCTTGAGAATGTTCTGGAAGAAGTCCACATTTACTGATTTGGGGTAGAAGATAAACTCAGGACTGTCAAAGCAGACGTAAACATGAGTGAAAGAAACAAATTAGCCAGAGCCCATTCATAACCAGTCATGCATAACCTTGAACCCAGTTCCATCCAACAAAATCTGAGACACAAGCAAGCACGAGGAGGATGAGCATGAAACCCTGTCCTGTTTACTTGCAGAAAACTGTGAGGGCCACAGCATTGCATCACCAGGTACTCAGCAAATTAATTCCCTCATATTCTAACACACACCTCCAAGCTGGCTTCCTAAATCACGGTGGTGAACCCCTGCATTGCCTCTGCTCAGATAATTCTATTTTATTTCTTGGATCAGCGCAGTCTAAACAAGTTTCATAAGTATTTAAGACAAGAATGGGGAAAGGGAAAACACTGCATAATGCATGAAGAGAGCCAGCTGGCCAAAGCAGAGCTGCCCCTGAAAACTAGCTCTGGAAGCTTCCGAGCTTTAGTACCCACATTCTGCACATGACAAGAGGAAAGATGGGAGCCTGCCATCCTCTTTTGATTTGTTTTCCATTTTATTGCTAGATTTTTTTAAGCCACTGCTTGAAATACACTAAGTCCTTTCTGAATTCAGTCTTTATGGTCAAGAGGTTTTTGGTTTTGTTTTTTAAGTAATTGCTAACTTGACAATCTGTGGTTTCTTTAGAGAATGTGTGTAATTGTGTGACTGGCTGGTCACCTGCCCAAACAACATGTCACCCTCATTTTGGTTTCAAGATAAACCTAAGTGGAAAACATGGGAACCATTTGTCACTGCCCATACAGAATTATACCTAGCTGGAATGGGAGCTCACACCTGTAATACCAGCTGCTTTGGGGGCTAGGATAGGAGGATCACAGTTTGATGAAAGCCAAAAAATCTTATGAGACCCCCCCATCTCAGTCAATAAGCCAGGCATGGAGGCTCCTGTCTGTCATTCCAGCTACACAGAAAGTATAAACAGGAGGATCACAGTTCAGAAAGAAAAGAGCAAGGCCATGAAATCCAGTTAAAAAATAAGAAAGCAAACAGAACCAGGGTTGTGACTAAAGCAACATAGCAAGCATGAGCCCCTGAGTTCAAACCCCAGGACCCCCACAAGAATTTAAATACACAGAATCACCAAGGCAATGGGGCAGGAGGTGGAGTGAATTTTGAGGAGACATACACATCCTGCAGAGTGTGTTACCAGTGCACTTGCCAGGCTCCAGGCATTTCTACTCTCAGCAGAGTCCATGTGTGGCTCCTTCTAAAGAATCGCTGTGGGGGAGGCACCCCCTCCCTCCCTGTGAACACCTGGCTGGTGAAACCAGTCCTCACCCTCACCTTCCAATCCATTACTCGCTTATCGGCTCACTCATGCAGTTCCCAAAACACCCTCAGACCACAAGAAAATGCAATTTCACTTGCAAAGCTGATTGCAAATTATCTTCTGATTACAGATTGATTTTGTTTGTGACAAAATGTTTCCTTCTTGCTGCTAAAATAATCTTGGAGGGGCTCACCATGGAACACCTCAGTTATTAACCCACTGTAGCTTTCCCTAATCCCTGTTTTCACCTTTTTTATTTATTTTAAACACCTATTTACAACATCATTAATCCTCATTAATATTGTTTAAGTGCTGGTAAGCACCCCAAAGAAAACTACAGTCAGCCAGGCACGGAAGTGCAGCCCTATAATCACAGTGATGAAGAGGCTGAAGCAGGAAGTCAGTAAGTTTGAAACCAGCCTGGGCTATGTACCAGGAAAAGGAAGAAGAAAAAGAAAAGCACAGTGGTTCACACTTACAATCTCAACTACTAAGGAGGCAGAGATCAAGGATTGTGGTTTGTGGCCAAACCAGGGCAAAAACAAGCTGAGCATGATGAGGGATAGCTAGAATACCAGCTATGGAGGAAGCATAGATAGGAGGATCATGGCCTCTGAGCTCTACACTGGGTGAAATGAAAATGGTCGAGCCAGGTGCCGGTGGCTCACACTTGTAATCCTAGTTACTTAGGAGGCTGAGATCTGAGGATCTAGGTTCAAATCCAGCCCAGGCAGGAAAGTCTGTGAGACTCTTATCGCCAATAAACCACTAGAATACCAAAAGTGGAGCTGTGGCTCAAGTGTTAGAGCACTTGCCTTGAGCTGAAGAGTGCAGGGACAGCACCCAAGCCCAGAGTTCAAGCCCCATGACCAATCAAAAAAAATGGTTGAAATGTAAGTTCTTCACAGGGAGTTATCAGTGTGTATATTTGAAATTTGAAATTTTTCTTGTCTTTGTGATTAGCCCTGAGATAAACACATTGAAGAAAGAATGGTATCTCCTGCTCACAACTTCAGAGGGCTCCATCCCTGGTTGCTCAGCACCAGGTTCCCAAACATCATGGCAGCTGGGGGGGGGGAGGACTTCATGTCTTGGTAGACAGGAAGTGAGGAGAAGCAGTAATAGGAAGTGGCCAGGCAAGATACAACTCCCAAGGAGACATTCCCAGCCACCCAGTTCCTCCACCCAGACTCCATCATTTCCACCAGCTCCCAAGGGTCTAATCAAATCCTGAATCCATCAATAATGAGATTCACTGATCACATCATGATCTGATTAATCCATCCACAATCATCACCCTGATGTGATTGGATCATTTCAAAATCCATCATGGACATGGGCAGAAGTGAGCCTCCCCAGTCTCCCCCAAGTCTCTCCATCCAGTCAAGTTGACCAATCAGGGCTAGGACTTCTCAAGCCTTATCAATGGGAGAGGAGGGGAGGATGCGGGGGTGGTGATGAAGAGGATGGAAAAGAGGATTTACACAAAATGGTGTTCAGTAGACAGAAGTGGAGGAAAAGTCCTAGGAACAATTAAGAATCAGTAGACAAAACCTATAGATTCAGACTGGTGGAAAGTAAGGGGGCAGAAGGTCTGCAGTTCTGGAGTCCCAGGCACTGCAGTCCAGAGTGAAACTGCTCTAGGCCTGCCTGAAAAGTCAAGGAGAGGAGTTTAGTCTACACAGCTCTCCACCACACTGGAAAACATGAGTTTGAGCAGCTCAGGCAGCCAAAGCCATATTCCACCCCACTTGAGATGGAGGACTGCCGGGGATCTATGGAGGACTCTTCCAAATGCATCCCCCAAGGCCAGCAAGGAAGCTGCGGCACAGCCAGGGCCCCCTGCTAAGCCTTTTCCATAAGAGCTATTGGTCCATTTGGCTCTCCTTAATGTAGTACTCGGTATGTATCGATAGCACAATTGTCAGCCCAGCAGACATTTCCCATTTTAATAGTTCTCATGAGATGCTGTATTATTGAGCTTACAGCACTAAATAAAAAACTCTTTTGTCAAGGGAACACGAAATGGTTTTTAATGGACACAGCCAAACACCTGCTAATAGTTATGGCAAGAAAAATAACCAGCCTGATAGAGGAGATTTGGAAGTGCGTCGAAATGCTTTGGCTTGGGGATTTTCTGGCTTTTTGATGACACTGAATATTTCTTCCCCAGCCTACTATCCAACGGCTGACTCTCAATGAGAGGAGAAAGAGGAGCCATTGGCCCGAACTTTGCAATGTGCAAGTGGCATGTTTTCTGTGCCTCATCTTCCATAGGTCTCCCCACCTCCCTGACAGCCCCAAATACATGATTCTACCCCAATAAAAGAAGCTAGGCACTGCAGACATTAACTTCTCACTCAGACAAAATCGGTTAGTGGATGATTCCAGGATAGGTATTTTCACACCTTAGGTTTAGAGTTCTGAGTCACCATCTCTGCTGTCCTCTTGATTTGATCAACTGGTCCATTAGGACTGCAACCAGCCATCCCTGCTATCCCTTTATGTCATCTTCTTCACCTGGGAAGCATGAATATGGTCCAAAGGCTCCTGGGTTGAAAGCTTGCTGCCATCTGGAGACGAGAGAGAGGTGATTGGGTCATAGAGGTTCTGACGCCACCAATGGGCTCATCCACCAATGACATCATAGCTGAATGAACTGTCAGGAGGTGGGGCCTTGATAAGTGATTGTATCGTGAGGGCTCTGGCTCTACCAATGGGTTCAGCAATCAAGGACATCACAGCTGGGTGGGATCTAGCTCCTCCTTGAAAGACAGGGATCAGGAGGCTCTCAAATTGAAGCTAGCTCAGACACACACACACTCCCACACAATTTCAATCAATAGGCAGGTTGTCGTGGCAGCTATGCATGTGGGAGTATCATACAAATAGGAGGTTCACACCAGCCCTGGCAACAACATGAGACCCTATTTCAAAAGCAAACACCCCATCCTTAACCTAAGCAGTAAGAACTGGAACAGGGCTCAAGTAGAGCATCTGCCTAGCAGGCGAGGCTCTGAGTTCAAATCCTAGTACCACCAAAATATAATAATAACAATAATTTAAGGTACCCTTGGAAAGTCTTGATCGATGTATGTTCTTCCTGGACATCACCCCTGGGCTCCTCACTGAGGATAGGGGACAGCTTGATTTCCTGAGAAGGGATTAAGAGTTGTGTAATCTCCCTGGTCTTACTAAAAAAAGACACTGAGCAGATAAATTTTACTGCAATAAATCTCATCATTAACAAGAGCTGAGGCTACATGTGGGACATACATAGGCCAACAACGGTCCTGGCACCTATTTCCAAATGGAAGAAAACTGAAAAGGACTCTGGAACTTTACAAATACAAATAGACCCCCTGAAGCAGGAGAAATTCTGAGACAAGGAAATCGTATCATTTTTAATAAATAATAAAAGTGTCAAACTCAGAAATCAGAACAAAAAGTAGTTAGTACCCTTCCACCAACTCCATTAAGATGTCAAATCACAGCGAGGTCATCTGTGACTCACACCTGTAATCCCAGCTACTCAGGAGGCTGAAATATGAGGATCATGGTTTGAAGCCAGCCCAGGCAGGAAAGTCCATAAGACATTTATCTCTAATTAACCACCAAAAAGCTGAAAGTAGAACTGTGCCTCAAGTGGTAGAGCATCATCCTTGACCAAATTAAAAAAAATAACTAAAGGGCAGCACCCAGGCCTTGAGTTCAAGCACCGGGACTGGCATGAAGAAGGAGGAGAAAGAAGAGGAAGAGGAGTAAGAGCAGGAGAAGGGAGGCGAGGAGGAGGAGCAGGAAGAGGAGTAAAGCTCCAGTGACTGAGGGATCCTGTATAGTTCAGACCAGAGGCAGGCTCAGCTGGCTCCCTGACATAAGAAGCACCTTTCAGACTTTTGTATGTAGCCCAGACTGTCCTAGAACTCTTGATCTTCCTGCCTCAGACATGCAAGTGCTAGGATTTCCAGTGAGTGCTATCAAGCACAGCCCCGGCCCCCTTCCCTCAGAATGGGTCACCATAAGCAGTGAGACAGGCTGGGCCCATTCTAGCATCATCAGCAAGCGGCTCTGTAGAGCGCTGGCTCCCAGGAAGGAGAAAGGATGAAGTGTGAATGTCATTGTGGACCCTGGATCTCCCAAGGTCACACAGTGCTTAAATCAGAGCCAGGGACCCCAAGCCACAGCACCAGAAGCCCCACATTCCATTGGGCCACTTGCTCCTCTGAGCCAAATAAAGATGGTAGTGAAGGGCAGAGATGGGGGTCTGTTACAGGTAATAGATAACGACAGCTCTTCTGTATTTCTTCGGCCATCTTTGGAGACAGATGTTTGCTTTAGGTTCCACAGGAAGGATGAAGGCAGGAGGAGAGGAGGTGAGCAGAGGGAAAGCAGGGCCTGGTCACCAGTGAATTCAGATCTGGCCAGAGGTGGCTTCTGAAGTGGAAGGACAGTTCGTGGTCTTAGGAGAGGTCAGGTGATGGTCCATGGTCTCAAGAGGGGTCAGGTGACAAGCAGCTGCACCTCACTCTTAGGATGTGGGGAGCCAGGGCCCTGCTGGTCATTGTGAAGGACGATCCCTACCCACTGCCACGGCCACAGTGCTCCAGACTCTATACCCACTGTCACACCATGACCTCACTCTCCCAACTCCCGACCCACTGCCATGGCCAGAGCACTTCTGATTCCCCAACAGGTGACCATCTTCCCTGATGGCTGTTTGCAGCCATGGGCTCTGACCACCAAGTTCACCCCAGTCCCAGCCCCCCGTGTGCCTCTGGTTCCCATCGCCAACCCCTGCACATGGAGTTTCTTCTGGGCAGAGCTCACCCCTTCTCCCCGGGCAGTGGCTCCGAGGACCACATCCAGACACAATGGATGTGCTAAGCAGACACCGAAATGCATGCTCTGGTTTTCCACAGACCTCATTTATCCTAATGGAGCTCTATTAACCATGTTTTAAAAGTGAATAGTGTACTATGTATCTGCATTAGCTTGCTGTGAGCAGTGAGCACATGAAGGACAGGATCTCAGGGCATAGAAGGAGGAGGAGCAGAGGAAGAAGGAAGCCCACTGGTGGGGGGAGGGAGAGGCTCAAAAGAGCAACATAGAAAACTCCTGGGTTTCATTACTCTAACCTCGGGGCCTCAAGGAACTTCTATCCTTACAGGAACTGCCAGTCTCAGCAAATTCTCCAGCTGCTGTTTCTTGAAAGTGCATTTTAATACCAAAAATGTCCCTTAGCAGGGGTAAGAACACAGAGGTCCCCAAGGGCCTGTTCACTCACCTGCTGGCTTGGGGCTGTGTGGTGGTGGTGGGGTGCTGTTTCATCTCCGCTATTGCATTAAAGAAGGTAGAAAAGAAAAGGGTGGCAAAGAGGGGACCTCTGTTCTGTCTGTGTGTGTGTATGATTGCTCCCACCCATCACTCCAAGCAAAGCCTCATTATTTAGCAGGGATAAAAAAAGAAGCTAGATCAACCTAACAATAGTCTATAATTACTTGGCAAATGGTTTCACAGAGCAATTATGCCATTAGTCCAAGTGCCTTTGATTTCAAAGATTTCTCTCTGGCAATTCCTCCACACTGGGAATGGAGGCTCCAGAGGAGCATAAATGAGTGGCAGGAGACCATAGCATGAATGCCATCCCTACACAAATACACAGGGGCACAACATTCTGCAGAATCCCTATGGGAAGGAGACTAGCAGTGGCTCCAAGTGACAGCCAAGTAGGGGCCTCAGCCCCTGGGAATTTCTGGCCACAGGACAAAGAAGGTGCCATAGGTGCCCTGCCCACAGCACAACTCTTCCATCATCCAGTAACTGGTCTTGGCTGTTCCCACAAACTGAAGCTCAAATACTTAAACACACACACAAACACACACACACACACACACACACACACACACACACACACACACACACACACACACACACACATATATATATACATGTACATATACATATATGCATATGCATATATATACATACATATGTATATGTGTGTGTGTGTGTGTGTGTGTGTGTGTGTGTGTGTGTGTGTGTGTACATATCTTGTAATTCTGCAATTCCAGCCACTAGGGAGGTAGCCTTAGGAATGTGGTTTTCCTGAGACATAGACAGACACTGACACTACTCACTGCCCCCAGATCTCCGGACAGGTGGCAGGATGGGAGGGATCCAAGCAGATGTTCATTCCTGCATCATGAGCAGGGAGGTTGTTACACGAAGTACCAACTGTTGAATGTTGGGTGATACAATAATAGTATCTACTTATGTGATAATCTCCCCTCATGCATCTATATAATCAGTGTAAATAAGGCGGCACAGCCACACTACCTTGGCTACTAAGATGGGAGCCTATCACTACCAATCCACCCACCCACCCATTGATTGGTTGGGTCTAGCTGTCCTCTGGAAAACAGTGTTTTACACCCCAGATCCAAATCCCAAGAGCTCCACTCCAAATAAAGGGACACGGTGAGGGGCATGTAAAGTTCAATTCTACCATGGTGGCCATGGGGTGAAAGACAGCTTGGGTACATCTTCAACTATCTTTGAGGTACAGACATTTGCCTTAAGTTAAATACGGAGACTTGGCTGGGAATGTGGCTTAGTGTTAGGGTGCTTGCCTAGCATGTATGAAGCCCTGGGTTTGATTCCTCAGTACAAACTACACAGAAAAATACAAAAACAGTACTGTGGTTCAAGTTGTAGTGCACTAGCAAAAGAAGCTCAGGGACAGTGCCCAGGCGTTGAATTCAAGCCCCAAGACTGGCAAAAATTAAAAAATAAGGAGACTTGAGGACAAAGGTATGCCATGTTAAAATGGCCACCAGTCCCAGTGTGGCCTGGGGGGTGATAATTCTGGTCCTTGTTTCTGGTGGATTCTGGAGAGGCATGATGGCTGTCACAGCTGGTCAGGATCAACATGTCCTGTGTCCTGCGGGGTGAGCTGTCCTGGGGGGCTCTGCCGGCCCTCAGGGGTGGCTTCATCCCTTGTCATTAAGAAGTTATCAATTTGCCTTGTCCTTCCTGAACCCCAAGGTGATTGCAAAGCAATTGCTGGAAAAATGGTTCAGAGCAGAGACACATACAACATGAGTTAGCAGCACGAGACTCTGCCTCCACTTATAGTTCATTTGTGGGTCCAACAAAAGTGGCTTTGAAGCACCTGTCACTTGATGCACAATGAGAATCAGTCATTTTCCTTTTTTTTTCTTTTTGGATGGTCCTTGGGCTTGAACTAAGAACCTGGTTGCTGTCCCTTCACATTTTTGCTCAGGGTTAGTGTTCTACTTTTGGCTTTTAGGTGATTATTTGGATATAAGAACCTCATGGATTTACCTGCCCAGGATGGCTTTGAACTTCGATCCTCAGAACTCAGCCTCCCAAATAGCTAGGATTACAGGGCACCAGGGCCAGTAGAATCACACACACACACACACACACACACACACACACACACACACACACACACACACACACACACACACACACACACATATATATATTCATGTATATTTAAATTGGCTTGTCTGAAATGTTTTTGAGGGCCATACTGGGGTTGTACTTAGGGCCTAATGCCACACTCAAGCTCTCCTCACTCCAATAATCTTTGAAATGTGGTCTCAACCAATCAGCTGGCCTGTTATAGTCAGTGGTCCAGCCCATGCAGGCCACCTCCCAAACTCCTGTAAACCTCTTTTAACCCTCCAGGGACACTACCTGAGGGCTTCCTAAACAGGGGAAACTGATCCTTTCTCTCTCAGCTGCACATTTGAGTGATCAAGCTGAGCAAGACTGAATTTCCCACAGCCTCATGGAAGGCAGCCTGGGAGACTACTTCCTACCAGTGGCCTCAGGGAGACCCTGAAGCAGCCATGTCCTTTTGGCCACACCCCCACACAAACCCCTCTGAGAATGTCTCTTTCCCCTCCCTGTCAAAATCCACCTGGGGCTTGACAGGGATGCTGTCAGTGTGAGCTATAACCCCAGGCAGTCCTGGAATCTGAGCTAAATTGCCTGTGCCACTGTGATGATGAACTCATTCTGCAGGGAATTGGAAATCAATTCTTGTCATCACCCAAAAGAGTTCCTTTATCAAGCAGTTCCTGATAATGCAACCGACAAGGAGCTGAAGAGAGACATGGAAATGGGGGGAGGGGCGGGAGGAAACAAGCCTCCATGTGTGTGTGTACATGTGTGTGTGCATGAACCCTATGTGTGTTTGTCTGTGCACATGTGTATATGGATGTACATATGCTCATATGTGCATGTGTACATGCTTGTGTGTGCATGCATGTGTTTTCGTGTGCTTCCATGTTGCATGTATGTGTGTGTATCCCAAAACACACCCTGATCCAATGCTATCCCACGTGCTCCTCAGCCTCCCGTCTGTAACATAACACCTGAGGTAATTGGCCTACATGATGAAGGGTTTCTTCTTGTTCTTGACCACTTGGCCTTGTTGCTTTGGGTTGTGGAGGGGTAGAACACTGTGGTGGAGATCATCAGGTGGGGCAAAATGGCTTCACCTCGCTGGAGACAGACAGAGGATGAGCAGGGCCAGGCTCCTAACAGCCGCTGTGTGGCCACGCTCCAATGACCTCACTTCCTCCCTGTGGACCACTCCCCCATTAGCCTTTCTTCTCTAGGCCACACCCCCATGGCCTTACTTTCTTCTCTAGACCCCAATGCTCTTACTCCGTTCCTCTAGGCCACGCCCCAAATGCATTGCATCTCTAGGCCACTTTCCCAATACCATCACTTCCGCTTCTCGGCCATGCCTCTTACAGGTTCCACTGCCTGCCATGGTGTGGGGCTGCTGGCCAGGCTGTCAGCCCTGGGCCTTTTCAGGTCTGGGACTCAGGCCTTGCCCAGCCTCCCCAAGTGACACCTGATTGGTGTGGCCCGTGCCCAGACCACTGCAGAGCTGGTGTCTGGAAGCCAGCTGGGCTTCCCTGGCAAGCATCCACGCCCCATGCCCCACTGTTCCTAGGAAGCGGGGCAGGGCCAGATGCTAACTGTCCGGGCCCATATCATCTCAACTACCGGATGAGAACCCTGAAGCCCAAGGTGAAGGCATTAGCCAGGGTCAGCCAGACTAGGAGCTGCAGGGACAGTGCCCAGGCCCTGAGTTCAAGCCTCAGGACCCGTTCTCTCCCCTCCCCGCCCACAACTAATCTCCCCTAAGGTTCATTAGCTGCTGTAATTGGATAAGTAATTTTTCTCCATTGTGCATGTCATGCAATCCTGGTGGAGCTGTGCTCATAGTAGGTCTGCAAGGAACATCCATGACTTAATAAAGAAGATACCAGGCTGTAAAAATAAAAATAGCAACACACACAGGGCCAGGGCCAAGGCCAGCCTTGGCTATTCTCCTCCTACACACACACACACACACACACACACACACACACACACACACACACACACACACACACACACACACACACACACACACACACGGCTAAACCTTCCAGCCCCCTGAAGCAAAATCTGTAACCTAATAATGTCAGCCCCAAAAGAGGGGATGAATTTGATCCAGGAAAAATACCATCCCTGGCAACCGTGAAGAATATTAAGGTCTTAACAGCCCTCAGTTTAGAATTTTCTTGAAAGGAGAGCTGAAAATAATTACACACCTGTTACTCAAAACTCAGCAGTAAAAAGGAATTTAATGAGTGTATAAATTACCTTCCCAGCGATATAAATTAGGATTTGAGGCCTGAATGACAACAGTGCAGGCTGAGATTTCCTAGGAAGCCGAGCGGCTGGGGCCCATCCCCCAGGCACCTGAGGATCTCAGCTGAGGAGGGATCTAAAGGCCACTGTCACCAGCCCTGATGGAAGGTTCCATAGCTCCACAGACCACCCTTGCAGAGGAGTGCTGGCCCCTCAAAGTCCAGCCTGAGCTTTGCAGAGAACAAAGCAGTCTTCCTCCTTCTCCTCCAGTCTCTCCTGGACAGAGATTCTCCCACGGTTTTTTACAGCTCTAAGTTCACATTATCTACACTGCCCTTACAGATGTCTGGGGACTATCTCCTGTGGTTCGAGCTACCATGATGATAGGGTACTTGAGGTGGGCTGGTTTACAAGACATGGAAGTTTCTTACTCCAGCATTCAAGGTCAAGGGCAAACTTGCTGCACCAGGCCATGGCAGAAGATGCCAGATCACAGAGCAGGATGGAGGTGAACCTCAGCCTCAGGAGCCCTCCTGCCATACCTGACCCACTCTAGTCCATGGTAGCAGCATTTATCCACAGCACAGACCCACTCTCCTCACTTGGGATTCAGTTCCCACCTTCAAACCTCAGCCATGACGCCAACTGCCTCTGGTCATACTCATGGCAAGCATGGACCAACCAGTTTGGAATCCCAGACTGTCTTTGCAAGAGCTACAGAGTCTGCAGATTCATTTCCACTGGCCCTCCTTGGGTCTGTAGGAGACATTCCCATTGGTCCTCCTTGGGTCTGCAGGAGAAATGCCCATTGGCCCTTCATGGGTGAGCAAGAGGTATTCCCATTGGCCCACCT
The DNA here is from genome assembly GCF_024711535.1 of Dipodomys merriami. Classification (NCBI taxonomy): domain Eukaryota; kingdom Metazoa; phylum Chordata; class Mammalia; order Rodentia; family Heteromyidae; genus Dipodomys; species Dipodomys merriami. The sequence goes on along the minus strand of NW_027203226.1, from coordinate 137,393 downwards.
TGGGTCTGCAGACGGATTTTTATTTGCTCCTCTTGGTCACACACCCACCTCCTGCACCAATCACTCTTTTTTTGTTGTTTATTTATGTGGTGCTGAGGAATGAAACCAAGGGCTTCATGCAAGCTAATCAAGTACTCTACCACTGAGCCAAATTCCCAGCCCCAATCACTCTTTTTTTCTTTCATTAAAAAATACTTTTTTTATTGTGAAAATACTGTACAGAGGAGTTAAAATAACATGGGCAAGATAATGAGTACATTGCTTATCAAGCATTGTAGCCTCCTTCTTTGCTTCCTCTTCTCATTCCTTCCCATCCTCCCCCCGCCTCCCCACGCAATCCTCCCCGCTCCTCACACCCTCCCCCACGAAAGTTGTAAAATTAGTTTTCGACATAACATCTTGTACATCTCGTTGTCGCAATAGGTCCACCTGTATCCCTATTTATATATTTTTTCCTTTGCTGTAACTTCTGTTTTTTATTTTTTTTTAATTTTTTTGTGAACACAATGTACAGAGGGGTGACAATTACATGGGCAGGATAATGCGTACATTTCTTATCAAGCATTGCAGCCTCCTCCTTTGTTTACCCTTAACATCCCTTCCCAGCCTCTCCCCCCATCCCCCACATAATCCTCCCCGCATCTCCCCCCCCCACACCAACGTTGTAAAGCTCGTTTTTGACATGACAACTTGTACTTCTCATTGTTGCAACAGGTCTACCTGTATCCTTAAACGACTTGTTTTTCCCCATCTCCTCTACAGGTTATACTGACATAAAATATAGTGAAAGCAGGGGTTATACTGTGGAGGAGGGACGTACAAAGCAACAAAGAGATAATCTTATAAATGCATTAGAAACAAATGCATGAAAGAAAAAAAACATTAAAATGCATATCTAAGGGTTCATTTTCCTAACATCACATTATCTGACCTTTTCTGCTTTACTCATACATATACTAGATATTGCAAATAAGGGAAACCATGGGACCTATGTTTTTTGGGCCTGGGTTACTTCACTTAATATAATTTTTTCCAAGATTTTCCGTTTTCTAACAAATGGGGCAATGTAATTCTTTCTGATGGAGGCATAGAATTTCATTGGGTATATATAGCACATTTTCTTAATCCATTCATCTACTGAGGGGCATCTGGGTTGGTTCCATATCTTAGCTATGGTAAATAATGCTGCAATAAACATAGTTGTGCTGGTAGCTTTAGTGTGGTCTTGTTTGTAAACATTTGGGTAAATGCCCAAAAGTGGGATTGCTGGGTCATAGGGGAGCTCTATGTGAAGTCTTTTGAGGAACCTCCATACTGCTTTCCAAAGTGGTTGAACAAGTTTACACTCCCACCAACAATGAAGTAAGGTTCCCTTCTGTCCACATCCCCTCCAGCATCTGTTGTTGTTAGAGTTCTTGATTTTTGCTGTTCTAACTGGAGTGAGGTGGTATCTCAATGTTGTTTTGATTTGCATTTCTTTTATGGCTAGGGATGTTGAGCATTTCTTCATGTGTCTATTGGCCATCTTTCTTCTTCAGAGAAGTTTCGCTTTAAGTCTTTAGCCCACTTACTTATTGGGCAGTTGTTTATTTGAGGATTTGTTGTTGGGGGATTTAATTTTTTCAGTTCCAAGTATATTTTAGATATGAGACCCTTGTCTGTTGTATGGCTAGTGAAGATCTTCTCCCAGTCCGTGGGCTTTCTATTGATCTTGCCAACTATGTCCTTTGCCATGCAGAAGCTCTGCAACTTCATGCAATCCCATTTGTCCAACCTTTCTTTATTTGTTGTGTTCCGGGTCTCTATTCAGAAAATTTCGGCCTGAGCCAAGGAGACCTAGGGTTTCTCCTATTCCTTCCTGTAATATTTTCAGAGTGTCTGCTTTGACTTCAAGGTCTTTGATCCATTTGGAGCTGATTCTGGTGCAAGGTGATATATAAGGATCTAGCTTTAGTTTTCTACAAGTAATTAACCAATTTTGCCAGTACCATTTACTGGAGAGGCTGTCTTTCTTCCATTCTATTGTTTTAGCTCCTTTATCGAAGATTAGATGGCTATAGGTCTGTAGGTTCATTTCTGGGTTTTCAATTCTATTCCATTGTTCCTGAGGTCTTTTCTTATGTCAATAACAAGCTGTTTTGATTGCTATGGCTTTATAGTAGAGTTTGAAATTTGGTATTGATATTCCTCCAGCAGTGATCTTTCTGTTGAGGAGCTTTTTTGCTATTTGGGGTCTTTTATTGTTCCATATGAATTTTTGGATTGCCTCTTCTATTTCCTTGAAGAATGAGGTTGGAATATTGATAGATAACACATTAAATTATTTGTAGATAGCCTTGGGAAGTATTGCCATTTTTACGATATTAATCTTTCCAATTCAGGAGCATGCGAGGTTTTGCCATTTTCTAAGTTCTGTTTTAATTTCCTTTTTCAAGATTTTAAAGTTTTCATCATACAGGTCCTTCACTTCTTTGGTTAAGTTAATTCCTAGGTATGTTATTTTTTGTGGGGCTATTACAAATGGAGTTGCTATCCTAATTTCTGCCACAATTTTCTCATTGTTGGCATACAGAAAAGCCATTGATTTTTAGGAGTTAATTTTATACCCTACTACTTTGCCAAAGTTTTGAATTAGCTTGAGTAATTTGGGAATGGAGTCTATGGGATTCTTTAAATACAAGATCATGTCATCTGCAAACAGGGAGAGTTTTATTTCTTCTTTCCATATTTGGATCCCCTTCATGTCTGCATCTTGTCTTATTGCTGTAACTAGGCATTCTAATACTAGATTGAAGAGAAGTGGAGAGAGTGGACATCCTTGTCTTTTTTCTGAGTTAAGAGGAAATGGTGTTAATTTTCACCATTAAATATAATGCTGGCTGTAGGTTTGTCATATACAGCCTTTATTGTATTGAGGAATGTTCCATGCATTCCTAATTTTTCCAAAACCTTCATCATAAAGGGGTGTTAGATCTTGTCGAATGCTTTTTGTGCATCTATTGAGATAACCATGTGGTTCTTATTCTTGCTCCTGTTGATGTGATGAATAATATTAATTGATTTGCATATATTGAACCAGCTTTGCATCCCTGAAATGAATCCTGTTTGATCGTGGTTTATGATTTTTTGGATGAATTGTTGAAGTCGATTGGCCAAAATTTTGTTGAGAAGTTTTGCATCAATGTCCATCACCCCAATCACTCTTGAGAGAGGCTGGATTGCTGTGATTGTCTGGGCTTAGGTCACAAGCCCCTCACTGGTGATGCTGGTGGGTGATGGGAAGAATGGTTTTGTGCCACCACAAAGGTGAAAAAAGGGGACAGAACAACACTCAGAGGAAATGGGGCTGGTCCTGAGGCAACGGCCAACCCAGGTGCTTGGGGCATCAGTGAAGAAGGAAGCACAGGCCTCTGCCCTGTCGCAGGTTCCTTCCCCCTGCCATGGCCACAACCTGGGGCCTGCCTGGTCTGAGACAGCCAGCCTCTCTCGCAGGGATCCTGGTGAGCCAGAAAGTAGCCCTGAGCTTGGGCAGGGGTCTCTAACCTTCAGCAGATCCCCAGGATGCCCTGGGACAGAGCTATGTGGAAGGCCATCCAGTTAAGCTCTGCATGTATTGCCAGTGGAAGGGCAGACTGTGGTGTGAACTTCCTTGGAAGCTCTACACAGAGCTGGGGGCCTGTGAACTGGTTTGAAAGGGGCAGACTGGACGTCTTAGTAGGGGTTACTTACAGAGCAGGAGACAGCTATGAGCCCCTGGCCTGTGCCATCCTGAGAGTCATTACCAGGACCCTGGAAGACAGACACCCATATACCACCACCCTGAAATTCTCCTGTGACTGTCTTTAACAGAAATCTAGGTCAGAGCACCACCTAGTGTCAAGCCCGCAGAGAAGCTGCAGGTGAAATATGGTATGTTCTGCTTGCACCCTGCTTGCTGTCACCCAGGATCCAGCCAAGGGAAGAAGGTCTTGTGTGCCGCCGTTCACCTGGTCCAACAGCTAAGTAATGGATTGCTACAAGATGGCATTACTCCAACTTCAGCAAGGACCTATGCACCTAGAGATCAGTGCTGTGACCTGGAGCTCAGCAGTCCACATGGATGAACAAACCCCTAAGGGTTCACAGAACGACCTCTCTGGGAAGAGAAGGCTGGATGTTGAACCTAATTTTGAGTTGCAAGATAAGCAGAGCTTAGTTAAGGTCATGCCAAGGACATGACTGATGTGAGTCTAGATTCCTTCCTGAAACCCATCTGCAAAAGGGGAAAGGGGCTGAGGACATCAGGGCACACCTGTCATCCTGTTTACAGAGAAGACATAGGTAGAAGGATCTTAGTCGGAGGCTGACACTGGGCAAAATTGCAAGGACTTTCTGAAAAAGTATCTATAGAAGCTGGGCACTGGTGGTTCAAGCTTTTCATTCTAGCTAATCAGGAAGCTGAGATCTGAGGATCATGTTTCAAAGCTAGCCCTGGCAGGAAAGTCCATGAGCTCTTAACTCCAATGAACCACCAGCAAGACAGAAGTGGTGCTGTGGCTCAATTGGTAGAGTGCTCACCTTGAGCTGAATAGCTGAGGGACAGTCCCCAGGCCCAGAGTTCAAGCCCCACAACTGACAAAAAAAAAACTTAATGAAAACTGTTGCTGGTGTGTCAGTGCTTCCTGCCACAATCCCCCGTCTTCTCCCCACCAGTTCCTAGAGAGATACCAATTATCTCCCAGGGAGGATGTGAAATATTCAACATGCTCTCTCCTCAATGACATGAATGTTTAACAGATTATACCTAAAAAACAAAGTCATATAGCACTTTTCTGTGAAAAAGAAATGCTCCAAGTTTGGATCGATCGATAGATGGATGGATGGATTGTGGACAGATGGAGAATGAATGGATGGATAAACAGATGGTAAAGAGGGGCATAAGGGATGGAGGGTAGAAAGATGGATGATAGATGAATTGGTGAGTGGGTGAATGGATGGGTGGATTTTGGATGGATGAGCATGAATGATAGATGGATAGATTATGGGTGGGTGGATGGATGATGTGTAGATAGTGGATGGGTGAATGGATTATGGATGACTGATGAGTAAATGGGATTGGAATAATGATGAATGGATGGGCGGACGGACAGATGGTGGAGAGATGGATGAGGGATGGATGGGTAGATATATGGATAATAGATAAATTGACCGCAGGTAGATGGAAATATATTTAGTCTTTGCTCCTCCTAGCACAGAGCTTCAAAAATCTTCAAGAAGATATTAAAGAGAATCATGTTTTGAGGATGAGATTCTTGCTAAGCCATCTTGACAGAATTCTTGCTCAATCTAGGTGATGTAAGGATGAGCTAGCAACCTGGAGAGTCTTCAGAAAAGCCCCTAAACTTTGGTGCCATTGGGTTATTATCGGGGGAGCACTGCCACCTACTGTCCACAGAGGTGAATAGCAGGAGCCTGAAGAGACCATGAAATGGTCAAAGCAGGGTAGTTGCCAAAAAAATCCAATGAAACACTTCTTGCCATGTTTTTGGTGTGTGTGTGTGTGAGAGAGTGTGTGTGTGTTTGTGTGTGTGTGTGTGTGTGTGTGTGTGTGTGTGTGTGTTTTGAGCCTTGAACTCAGGGCATGGGTGCTCTTCCTGAGATTTTGTGTTCAAGACTAGTGCTCTATTACACAGGCCACAGTTCCACTTTCAGCTTCTGTGAGTGGCTAATTGGACAAGAGTCTCACAGACGTTCCTGCCCAGGCTGGCTTTGAACCGTGATCCTCAGATCTCGGCATCCTGAGTAGCAAAGAAGACAGGAATGAACCATCCGTGCGTTGATTTTGCCACTTTTTGGAACTGGTTACATTTTTTTATTTACTTTGTTAATTTAGAGGTGATATACAGTGGGATTACATTTACATACGCCAGGTAATAAGTGCATTTCCTTTCACAGAGTATCATCTGTTTCCTTCATCCTCTCCCATTCCCTCCCTTCTATCTGCACCCACGAGTTGCATAGTTTGTTTCATCCATGTTTAGTACACTCACTGCTGCACTTTTTCACCCTTTTCCCATCAGATTCTATGGCCTCCCCTCCCCTTCCACAGATGTTCATGTGAATACACTATCTATAAGGTAAAGAACATAGAGTCATCATATAAATAAAAAAACTAAGAAAAAAGTTAGTTATTTCCATATCTTTGGAGTTCATTTCAGTATGTGTATTAAATAAATAAAAAGAGGTGCTTGGGTAATACACCTTGGTGATTCTCTCCTAAGGCGATCCTCTTTTGGTCTCACTGTATGTGAGTATCTAGAATTCTGTATAATTTGTCATATACCAGTGTGTTTCAGATCTAATCCACCTATCAGGGAGAATATGCGCTATTTGTCTTTGTAATCTTGGCTTACCTCACTTAACATAATTTGTTCTAGTTCCATCCATTTCCCTGCAAATGATATTATTTTCTTCTTTCTGATGGTTATGTAAAATTCCATTGTACACAAGTACCACTTTCCTTGTTGTTGTTGTTGTTGGTGGTGGTGGTGGTCATGGGGCTTGAACTCTGGGCCTAGACGCTCTTCAGCTCAAAGCTAGCACTCTTACCACTTGAGCTACTTCCAGCTTTCTGGTGGTTTATTTGAGATAAGAGTCTCATGGACTTTACTGCCTGGGCTGGCTTTGAACTGTGATCCTCAGATTTCAGCCACCTGCATAGCTAGGATTACAAGCATGAGCCACCGGCACCCAGCACCACATTTTTTTTTGATCCATTCATCTATTGTGGAGCATCTGGGCTGTTCCCATATCTTAGCTATTGTGAATAATGTGGCAATAAACATGGATGTGCAGGTGTCCTAATCATGATGTTCAGGGTAGATGCTGGGTGTGTCTGGGTCATATGGAAGGTCTACATTTAGTTTTTTGAGGAACCTCCAGATTGCTTTCCAGAGTGGTTGTATTAATTTACATTCCCACCAGAAGTACTGTAAGGTTCCTTTTTTCCCACATTCCCCCCACCCCTGCCCCAGCATTATTTGTTGTCCAAATTCAGAATACTGGCCAGTATAACCAGGGGTGAGATGGTATCTTGTTGGGTTTTTTTTGTTTTTGTTTTTTGGCCAGTCATGGGCTCGAACTCTGGGCCTGAGCACTGTACCTCAGCTCTTCAGTTCAAGCCACAGCACCCCTTCTGGCTTTTTCTGCTTATGTGGTGCTGAGGAATCAAACCTAGGGCCTCATGCATGCAAGGCAAGAACTCTGCCACTGATTCACCTTCCAAGCCCTTAGGGTTGTTTTGATTTGCATTTCCTTTATGTCGGGAGATGATGAGCATTTTATCTATGGACAGGGATGATGAGCATTTCTTCCTGTATTACTTTGCTATTCTTACCTCTTCTGAAATTCCCTCTTTTGCTTCCTTGCCCATTTAGTGATTGGTATATTAGGTTTAACAGAGGTTGGTTTCTTGAGCTCCTTGTATTTTTTTGGCTATTAAGCCTTTGTCTGATGTATTTCTGGTTAAGATCTTCTCTCAGTCTGCTAGCTGTCTTTCTAGGTGAATAACTATGTGCAAAACTTTTTTATTTTGATGTAGTCCCACTTATTAAGTCTCTCTCCTCTCTGCTGTGCCCCTGGGACTTTATCCAAGAAGTTTCTGCTGTACCTGTAAGTCCTAATCTGTTACATTTATTTAAAGACCCAAGCAAAAGTCTTTTAAAAATGCATACCTTGTTCTTATTTTCATTTTGTATTTTGAGAGGATGTTTTGTTATGTAGCCCAGGCAGACCTCAAACTCATGATCCTCCTGCCTCAACCTCCCAAGTGTTAGAATTTCAGACGTGCCCACATCCAGCTCCCCAGATATTCCTAGGCAGGACAAGCCCATTGTTTAGAAAGAGGTCTCTTGATTTGGGTTTGTTTGGTGGTTTCACAAAATATGAAGCCAGGCATGGTGGTGCATGCCTATAATCCCAGGAACCCAGAGGTGGCGGGAGGAATTTAAAGCCAGCCTGGGGGCTGGTAATGTAACTCAGTAGGAGAGCACATGCCTAGCATGCCTGGAGTTCTGGGTTCAATTTCCAGCACCACAAAAAAAAAAGATGAAAAAGAGATCTAAGTGTTTGCAAGTAGAATGTGTCTTAAAGTTGTAAAGTGATAGCCTTGAGCACAAAAGCTCCAGGATAGCACCAGGACCCAAGTTCAAGCCCCACAACTGACTAAAAAATAAATAAAAACAAATCAAGCCAGCTTGGACTAACTGAACATTTCAATCCAGTTTCTATACCCCAGTTGGGACCAAAAGGTTTGTTGTTTTTGTTTGTTTTCTTTGTTTGTTTGTCTTTACCAATCCTGGGGCTGGAATTCTGGACCTGGGTTCTGTCCATGAGCCTCTCTGTGCTCAAGGCTAGCACTCTACCACTTGAGCCACAGCACCACTTCTGGCTTTTTCTGAGTGGCTTATTAGAGATAAGACTCTCAAGGACTTTCCTGCTCACTCTGGCTTCCAAACATGATCCTCAGATCTCAGCCTCCTAGAGTAGCTTTGATTACAGGCGTGAGCAACTGGCACTTGGCTTCAAAGATTTTTTGTTTTGTTCAATGAGATTGCATAATATCAAGAGTGGTAGTAGATGCCTGTAGTATCAGCAACTCAGGAGACCAAGGTATAGTAATATTTAAACTCAAGAATTCTACGGCCTAGCCTAGACATTATAGGAAGACCCCTTCTCAAAAGAAAGAGCTTGTGCAGGGTGTACCCATGTCTGACACTGCGTGTGGAATAAGCCAGACTGGTGAGCTGCATGGATGGTGTAAGTCTGCTCTTCTAGACTCAGTGTCCCTTCCCCTTCATTTCATCCTGGAATGCAGTAGCTAAACTCAAATGCTCCTGACGTCACTAGCAACATGTCTAGCAGCAAGGGACCAACTCAGACTCCTAAATACTTTAGGACAGCACCCAAAGAGGAGTTCCAAATGCTCAACATCAGAAAGTCCTTTTTTGTGCCAATCTTGGGGCTTGAACTCAGGGCCTGAGTGCTGTCTCTGAACTTTTTTTTCTATTTTTTTCTTTTTTTTTGCTGGTGCTCTACCACTTCTGGCTTTTTGGTGGTTGATTGAAGAGAAGAGTCTCACTTTGGTGCTCCAGCTGGCTTCAGGCCATGATCCTCAGATCTCAGCCTCCAAAGTAGCTGGAATTCCAGGAGTGAGCCGCCAGCTCCAGACTGAACATCAGCAATTCTTAAGACACTTCCTCTCCTGTGGACTCCCTCGCCATATGTTAGCTGTAGCCCCAAACCAAGCAAGCAACTCCCATTCCTCCCCCTGTATGCTCCTCATAAATATTTTATGGAGCTGTTCATGAACGATGTAGGCAATTAACCTTCATCCTGGTTTTATTAATGGAAGATGTTGCAATTGCAAGAACAGAGCAGGCATCCTTGGTTCAGGAGGCAGGGCCGCCGAGCCCAGGGGACAGGCTGAACAGGTACACACAGGCTGGTGGCTCGTGGCTAATGGGCTGCTGGCATCTGGCCCTCAGATGGCTGGCACGCAGCCCTGGCAAAAGTTCTGGACAAGCTGTACTGAGCAAGCTCCCCACTTAAGATGGGTGAAGGCGAGTTCACCCCCAGTGGGGTTTGAGTCATAAAAGTCTGCCTTGTTTCCTTTCTGGCATAAACTCGTGCTGGCACACATCCCTTCCCCCCATGCATATGGAACTTCATGTCAGATGTATCTACAGGGAAGGGGAGGGAGAGGGAGCGAGAGGAGGGAGGAGAAAGTTGGAGAAGTGGAAGGAAGGAGGAGATAGGAGGAGGAAGGGAAGGGAGAGGAAAGTAAGAGAGGAAAAGAGGGAGAGGAAGAGGGGAAAAGGGGGAGAGGGAGACAGGGGAGAGAGGCAGAGGAGGGAGAGGGAAAAAGAGGGAGTGAGAAAGACAAAAGGGAGGGAGATAAAAGAGAAACAGAGAGAGGGAGTGGGAGATAGAGGAGAGTTAGAGAAGAGAGAGGGAAAGAGGGAGGGAGGGAGAAAGAAGAGAGAAGGGGAAAAAGAGAGGGAGAGAGGAAGAAAGAAGAGGGGGAGAGAGGAAGGAAGGGGGAGTGAGGGCGATAGGAAGGGAGAGAGAGAGGGAGGGAGGAAAAGGGAGGGAGGGAAGGAGAGGGAGGGAAGGAGAGAAAGGGAGATGGAGGGAGAGGAGGAGGGGGGAGGGACAAAGGGAGAGAAGAGAGGAAGAGAGAGGGAGCAAGGGAGGTAGGGAAGGAAAGAGGGAGGGAGAAGAGGATGAGAGAGGGAGAGAGGGAGAGAGGGAGAGGGAGAGGAGAGAGGGAGGAAGAGAGAGGAAGAGGACTTGAGTCCCTGGAAAGCTGAGCTCTGAGGCAGGCCAGCTGGGAACCCTGCCCCTCTCGCTGTAATTTGCATAGGTGTCCAGTTTCCTAGCAAAGGTCTCTGATTGTCCCCAGCCCTGTCTGTCTGCCCACCGCCAGCCCCTCCCCTAGGGCAGGGCTCATAAGGGTGACTGACAATGAAGCTGGGAGGCCCAGCCCTGCCCCAGAGTCCTGGATTCAATCACCAAGAATCCTGCCAATTCCACAGGATGCAGCACCTCCTTTTGGTGGAGCAAGGGTCTGGATGTGGGGGGAGGGAGGCGCCTCCAGTCTCACTGGGCCCAGGTTGGAGTGAAGCTGTTTGGGAGGCCCAGCTGGGAGGCTCGGCCAGGAAGGCCGGGCAGGGGAGAGGAAGGAGAGGGGGACTTTGCTGGGGTTCCAGAGGCAGAAGTCGGGAGCCTGGACTCCCACCATGCCCTCGACCTGGGAGGAGCAAGTGAGGCAGTGACAAGCAGAACCAGGACCACCGGAACAGGGGCAGTGGAGAAAGAAGGTCCACCTCAAAGCCCCTCTTGACCATCTCTTCTCATCAAGCCAAGGGCATGTTGGAAGGAAGGGTGGGAGCTCAGCATGAGACACTTCTCCTAGTCCCGGAAAACTAGGTGGTTATCTGCTATTAGAAGTGTGTGTGTGTGGGGGGGGTTGGAATTCCTGGGCCAAGCTTGGTAGCACATGCCTTTAATCCCAGTTACCATTAAGAAAAAGGGTACTAATGCTCCCCAGGAAAAAGCATGAGACCCTATCTGAGAAAGAATCTCAAATAAAAAAGGGCTGGAAGCATGGCTCAAGTGGCAGAGCACCTGCCTAACAAGCAAGACATCCTGAGTTCAAACCAGCAAAGCAAAAAAACAGTCTGTCACACATGCTCTCCTGGTTCCACCCTCTTCTTACACTGCCAATCCTTCCCTGATGCACCCATATAGTCCTGCAGTTCAAGAACACTGCTTCAGCACCCAGAGCAGACACAAAGACACTGGCTGTGTTCAAGGCCAGCTGCCATGTGCTCATCCAAATCCACACTTTGGAAAGATGACCACAGCCATCGTTCCTCTCCAAAAGTGGCTGTGGGGTTGCTGTCCGCTCAGAACTGTCTGCAGGTGAACAGACCCATGCCACACTTAAGACACAGACCACTGCTTTCCCTTCAGGACTTGCTGGCACCTGGCACTGCTTTTTATTTACCTTAACCAGGACCCAGTTCCCAGGCTGGGAATTCAGTCTCTTCCCATCCCTTCCTCAAAAATTGGTCTGACCTGAAGCTTTGAAAATATTAGAGGAAACACTTCAAGACCACCAGGTAGGTGTGGTGGCTTCTGCCTGGAATCCTGGCTACTTGGAGGCTAAGAACAGGAGGACTAGACAAAAAAGTCCAAGATACCCTACCTTAACCCAGAGCTGGGTACAGTGGCATATGCCTGTCATCTCAAGCTACATGAAAGGCTGAGATTGGGAGGATCATGGTTCCAGGCTAAGGCATAAATAAATAAATAAATAAATAAATAAATAAATAAATAAATAAATAAATAAATAAATGCCCTCAAATCTCCATCTGTACAGAGGGAATTGGAATGGGGCAGCCTGTTCCTGTGGTTCCAACAACAACAGAGCCCCTAAAGCAGCCAGGACATGGGGAATGGAAGGTGTAGCTCAGCACTATTATGCCAGCTTAGTAAGTATGGAGCTCTGAGCTCAAACGCAAGCACAGAGGAGGGGGCAGATGTAGGCACCGGCAATAATTTCCTAAGGACTCTAATAGCTCAGGAAATAAAAGCAAGAACTAGCCGGGTACCGGGTGGCTCAAATCTGTAATCCTAGCTACTCAGGAGGCTGAGATCTGAGGATAACGGTTCAAAGCCAGCCCAGGCAGGAAAGTCCATGAGACTCTTACCTCCAACTAATCACTAGAAAACCAGAAGTGGTGCTGTGGCTCAAGTGGTAGAACGCTTGCCTTAAGCTGAAGAGCTCAGGGACTGCGCTCAGGCCCAGTGTTCAAGCCCCACTACCTACACACACACCCTCCCCCCAAAAAAGCAAGGACTAACAATTGGGATTGCATCAAATTAAGAAGCCACAGAGCTAGTTTGTTGTTGTACACCTGTAATCCCAGCACTCAGGAGACTAAGGAAGTATTGGGTAACCTAGTAAGATCCTGCCTCTAGAAAGAGGTAAGCCTTCAGAGCAAGCAAGGCCTGCTGACACCTGGTTTGAACAAAGAATAAATCTCTGTTATTTAAAGTTACCAAGCCCATGAGAATTGGCTGTGGCAGGCTAGAAAAGTACTACCATCCCTTACCGTCTCCCTTTCCTCAGGTGTCATGCCTTGGTTGATTCTCTGTGTCACCTTGACTGGGCCACAGGGTGCCCAGATATGTGGTTTCTGGCCTCCCTGTGAGTTTCTGGATGGCATTGGCATTTAACTTGGTGGGCAGAGTCCAGCCAGGTTGGGCTGTGCAGGTGGACGTCATCCAACCCAAAAATAGAGCACAAAGGTGGAAGAAGCTTGATTCTCTCAACCTGCCAGCTGGAGCTGACACCTTGCTCTTCTCCCCTTGGACTGGGACTGGCACCTCTGGCTCTTCCAAGTCTCAGAGAATGTGAACTCCGGCTGGAATTCACCCTCTGCCTTTCCCAGGTCTCCAACTGACAGATAGCAGACTAGATTTCCATAACTCCGGAACAAATTGCTGACGATAACTCTTACTATATACAGAAGCTCCATGCACAGCCTACACCCCGACTTCCCATATGGTTACATCCCAAGTCTCCTGTCAAACATTTTGACAGAGTGTAAGTCAAAGATGCCTTTCATCCACCTCCTCCCAGGCATTGTTGCTTAGCAACACAGCACACCACAGAGGGTCCACTGATTTCCCCGGGGATGTGTAAGCTCACTGTCACCATGCAATGTCCTGGACATCACTAGCCAGGGGACCAAGCAAGACCTGGTGAAAGTGAACTGCTCTTGCCTTTGTCCCATGGTGGGATACTGCCATTGAGAGTTCAGCCATCATAAATCAAGGACTGTCCACTCACCTACAGATCCATCCCTTGCACCACCAAGGAAGATGACATAGATCTCATCTAAACAACAAACACAACTGCTCCAGCAGGGAGAGGGACTTCTCTGCTCCCCTGGAGGATGGCTGTGGCTGAGCCAGGTCATGGGGGCAAAGGCAAATGAGAGCTTGTAGGCCCCTGGAACAGAAGCCCATGCCATTCCTTAAGGTCCTCCCAGTGGCTCACTCCCTAATATCACCATTTTGGATTCAATGTCAACTGATAAATTGGGGGAAAGAGCATGTGGAGCCCTTGCCTGTGCCTGACACACTAGCCGGTGGCTATGAACACTGAGGTCAATGTGGATCTGCAGACACCAGGAAGGCAGGGCTGGATGGAGGTGTCCTAGAGCTACTTGCTGTTTGTATTTGAGGGACAGCTTATAGCCGAAGACCTGTGCTTTTATTATTGGTGTGTGTATGTGTATGTGTGTGTGTGTGTGTGTGTGTGTGTGTGTGTGTGTGTGTGTGTGATTGGTACATGCACACACACTGGTTCCAGAAGCTTGAACTCAGGGACCCACTCAGCTGCTTGGCTTTCTTGCTCAAGGCTGGCATTGTAGCACTTGGACCACCCCAGGCCCACAGGCAACCTACCAGGCCACACATAAATGGATCCTTTTCCACTGCAGAGATGAGCCTGTGCAAGAGGCAGAGGCCCCGTGTACTCGTTCACCCCAAGACAAGGAATGTCTACTCTGTTTACTGCACCAGGCACCTAAGACTTGAGGAACACAAAATGGCCTGGGAGGGCTATAAATCCTTTGGTGTTCCTCTCCCATCAACATGTAGTGAGACAAGGCCCCTCCTCTTCTCTCTCTCTGTCTCTGTCTCTGTCTCTGTCTCTGTCTCTCTCTCTCACTCTCTCTCTCTCTCTCTCTCTCTCTCGTTGGTCATGTGGCTTGAACTCAGGGCCTGGGCACTGACCCTGACCTCTTGCTCAAGGCTAGCACTCGGACATTTTGAGCCACCAGCTCCACTTACACCTTTCTAGTGGTTTATTGGAGATAAGATACAAAGGGACTTTCTTGTCCAGTCTGGCTTTGAACTGTGATCTTCAGATCTCAGACTTCTGAGGATTACATGTGTGAGCCACCCATACCCAGCTATGTCCCATCCTTTTGATCCTAGGCTAGCTGCAGCACCAGGTCTATTCAGGGCACAGCCATGCTGCAATGCACTGCTAACTCCAATTCTCCTCAGAACATATGTACTGTAGTCCCATGCTGCCTTGAAGACCACGTGCTGGAAAGAAGCACACACACACACGCACACGCACACACACACACTCACACACACACACACACACACACACACACACACACACACACAAACACACCCTGCATATGACCTGAGCCAGCACAGCATGGCAGATGGCTCCAGCGGTTCCACATGCCTCCACCTCCACCCCCAGCCAGTTCCAGCCCCTTGGGGCCTGAAGCATGTGGCAGAACTACGTGAATAAGCACCTCTGGGATCCTGGCCCCCACAAGTACATTGGGGTTCCACCGCTCAATTTTGGGGCTAATCTATGGGAGCAATGATGCTCTCTTTGAATTCCCTCAGTAATTAAAATTTCAACTTGACCTTCTCAGGTCACAAGCAAGGCAGAAGTTTGCCTCTGGAAAATTCTAGAACCTTTTATATCATTATGGATCATGGGATCATGTGACTCAGAGAGAGAGAGAGAGAGAGAGAGAGAGAGAGAGAGAGAGAGAGAGAGAGAGAGAGAGAGAGAGAGAGAGAGAGAGAGAGAGAGAGAAAACCAGTTAAACACAAAGAGAATAAAAAGAAGAGCCAGGCACTAGTGGCTCATGCCTGTCATACTAGCTGCAACTCAGGAGGCTAAGATCTGAGGATCAAAGTCTGAAGCCAGCCAAGGCAGGAAAGTCCATGAGACTCTTATCTCCAATGAATCAACAAAAAAATGGAAGTAAGGGATGTGACTCAAGTGGTAGAATACCAATAGAATACCAGTGAAAAAGCTAAGAGACAGTGCCCAGGCCCTTAGTTCAAGCTCTAGGACTGACAAGAAGGTGTAGAAGGAAGAAGGAGAAGGAAGGGAAGGGGAGGGGAGTGGAGGGGAAGGGGGAGGGGAAGAGGGGGGAAGGAAGAGAAGGGAAGGGAAGGGAAGCTGCAGCTCTGCGGGAAAGGGGCAAATGCATCATTCTGACCACAAAGGGCAGGTCTTGGAGGCCAGAGGCAGCCAGAGAACTCTGTGAAGCCTGTCCCAGGAGGGAAGGAGAGGTGAGGGGAGGGAGGGGAAGGGATGGAGAAAGGAGAGGAGGGGAAAGAAGGGAGAGGAGGAGAGGGGAGAAGAAAGGAAAAGAGAGAGGGGAGGAAAGAAGGGGAAGAAGGAAGAAAAGGGAAGGGGAGAAAGAAGGGTTATAAGAGAGGAGAAGGGAGGAAAAGAAGGGAAGAGTGTAAAGGGGGAGCAAAAGGGAGAGAAGAAAAGAAGGTAGAACAGAAGGACTGAGTTGCATGAAGGGAGCTGATAGGAGGAAGGAGAGGGTGGGGCTGCAATGGTGGGGTCAGTGACCTTAGAAGAAGAGACACAGTTCAGGCATGGTGGCTAGTATCTGTAATCACAGCTGTGTGAGAAGTGTAGGTTTGGAAGATCTCAATCAAGCAGAAGGGTGAAACCCTATCAGAAAGAAAGTAAGAAAGGAAAGAAGGAAGGAAGGAAGGAAGGAAGGAAGGAAGGAAGGAAGGAAGGAAGGAAGGAAGGAAGGAAGGAAGGAAGGAAGGAAGAAAGGAAGGAAGGAAGGAAGGAAGAAAGAAAGACAGACAGACAGACAGACAGACAAAAGGAAGAAAGAAAGAAGAAAGAAAGAAAGAAAGAAAGAAAGAAAGAAAGAAAGAAAGAAAGAAAGAAGAAAGAAAGAAAGAAAAAAAGAAAGAAAGAAAGAAAGAAAGAAAGAAAGAAAGAAAGAAAGAAAGAAAGAAAGAAAGAAAGAAAGAAAGAAAGAAAGAAAGAGAAACAAAACCTTGTTAAAGCCATGGCTGAGGGGAAGAGGGCTTGGTTCAAGGATGTTCCACTGGCAGCTGTGTTGACCCTGGACTCCACAGAGTGAGGAGCCATGAGAAGCTAATGTGTTCTGTGCTGAGCCAACCTCTGACCTTGTGACAGGAGCCCCAGCTAAGAGACCCCATCACATGGGGTAGTGCTTCTCCCAGAATCCATTGGGGGGGAGGGCAGGCAGAGGGTAACATGACCCAGAAGGATCTCACAGTGAGGGGGGAAACAGAGCTATGGGCTCTTCTTATCTTCAATCAACCAGCAAAAAGCCATAAGTAGAGCTGTGGCTCAAGTGGTAGAGCACCAGCTTTGAGCAAACAAGCTCAAGGACAGCACTCAGGCCCTGAGTTCAAGCTCCAAGACTTGCCCCACCAAGAAAAGAGAATAAAAGAATCTGTCACAAGAGCTCCAAAAGTGACCTGGGCCCTCAAGAGCAGCAGACCCTGGAGTGGGAAGCAGACAAGGCCAGGCTGCCCTCCAGGGCTGCCACTTTGGGACAGGCTCTCCCTGTGCCTGGGGTGGAGGGTCAAAGGCTCCTATGTGCCAAACACACCCATGATTAGGGATTGCAAATCTGCTTGACATTGTCACTCATCAGTTTTTTTTGGGGGGGAGGGGTTTTTTGTTTTTGTCCATCCTGGGTCTTGAACCCAAGGCCAGGCCACTGTCCCTGAGGTCTTTTTGCGCAAGGCTAGCACTCTACCACTTTAAGACAATTCAATTTTCCAGACGATGTGCTGTTCCACTTTGACTCTCTGGGGGTTACTTGGAGATAAGAGTCTCTTGGAAACCCTCAGATCTCAGCCACCTGAGTAGCTAGGATTATGGGCAGGCATGAGCCACCAGCACCTGCCTGGCTCCCTCCTCAGCATTTAGCACCAGGAAGCCACATGAGCAGGAACCCAGAGCTAGGGGAGTGCAAAGCAAAGGCAGATCACAGTCCAACACCAGCTCGCATCTTCTTTACATATGGAGGGCTCTGGCAATCCCTCTTCAGCGTTTGGGGGGCCACCAGCTGTGCTAGCAGGCTGGGCCATAGTCTGGGCTTAGCCACAAGTGCTGGGCTGGGCTGAAGGGGACTTGAGCTGCCATTCCAGAGAGGCACTAGTCTATCAAGTGGCAGATGTTTTCCTAGGGTCTTGATCCAGTATTCTAGCCCCCTGGAGCACAAAGTTGCAGGGCCCTGGGAATCAAGCCCTACCCCCAGGTTTAAGCCCCGCCCCTGCTCCTCTTAACCAATGACTTTTCAAATTAGCAAGTACATCACTGCAAGTTTAGTTGTGACATTTCCACAGGTCTACAGCGCATCTTGATCAATATCTCCATCTGTCTACCCCATCACTGAGCCCTTCTTAATGAAATCTCAGGCTCCAGGGTTGTGGGTTTCATCTGTAATTCCAGCTACTCCGGAGACTGAAATCTAAGGATAGAGGTTGGAAGCCAGCTGAGGCAGGAAACGTAAGAGTTTCTTATGTCCCATTATCTTAACAATAGAGCTCCATCCTTAAGCAGAAAAAACAGAGTTACAGGCCCTGAGTTCAAGCACCAGTATATATTAAAAAAATGTGGTCTAGGCTAGCGAAAATCATGATCCTATCTCAAAAATAACTATATCAAAAGTCAGTATACACTGTGGAAAATGAACTGTGTAACTTGCAGGCCGGCTGGGAGGGAGAAACTGAGGAAAAGCAAAAAAAGGAGTGAAATGTATTCATTGCCTGACTTATGAAATAGTAACCCCTTTGTATAACACCTTAATACCTGAAAAAAATAACCACAAGCTGGGCACTGGTGCCTCATGCCTGTAATCCTAGCTACTCAGGAGGCTGAGATCTGATGATCATGGTTCAAAGTCAGCCTGGGCAGGAAAGTCTGTGAGGCTCCTATCTCCAATTATTCACCAGAAACCCAAAGTGGCACTGTGGCCCAAGTGGTAGAGCACTTGCCTTGAGCTGAAGATCTGAGGGACAGCACCCAGGCCCAGAGTTCAAGCCCACGAAGACCACCTCCGCAAAACAAAAAGTTTTTCCTAGGGGCAGGGAATGTGGCTCAGTGGTAAAGTGCTTGCCTAGCATGCATGAGGCCCTAGGTTCGATTCCTTGGTACCACATAAGATTAATAAAAGAATCATAAAAAAAAAAGTTTTTCCTAGAGTTACAAGGATTTTCCCTTATGTTTGTCTCTTGATATATGTATTTCATCCTAGGGTTTGAACTGGACCTGAATGCTGTCCATGAGTTCCTTTTGTGCAAGGCTAACACTCTACACTTGAGCAACAGTGCCACCTCCAGCATTTACTATGATAAATTGGAGATAAGAGTCTTATCTCCAAAATCCAGGCTGTCTTTGAACTGCAATCCTCAGCTCTCAGCCTCCTCAGTGGCTAGGATTACAGGAGTGAGCTACCAGCACTCGATTATATTTTACTTTTAGTTTGCCTTTAATTCTGTGATCCATTTTAAGATCACTGATCCAATTGTTTAGGCTTGGTTACTGTTGTTGTTGATGATGATTAAGCAGATGTTTCGATGACGTGTTTATCTTCTCTTCTGAACTTCCTCTGTCCCTACTGCCACACAGCTGTGCATTTATTTCTAATTTACTAACTTCTAATGCATGAAGAGCAGGATAAAGATTTGCCTGCTAAGAAGAAAGGAAGGAGAATTTAGATTCAGAAAATTGTTGAATTTTTTAAACAAATATTCCTTGGGTGCCAGTGTCCAAAAAGAAATATAGTCATTACCTGACTTACATAACTGTGACCCCACTGTACATCACCTTTATAATAATAAAACAATTTATAGGCACCATGGCTCATACCTGCAATCCTAGCTATTCAGGAGGCTAAGATCTCAGGATTGCAGTTTGAAGCAGCCTGGGCAGAAAATCTGTGAGAACCTTATCTCTGATAAACTACTCAAAAAAAAGCTAGAAGTGGAAGAGCTCTAGCCTTGAGCTTGAGCTGAGCAATAGTGCCCAGGCCCAGAGTTCAAGCCCCACAACCACCACCACCAACAACAAAAAATCCACTTCTAGACTCCTTATGGGGCTGAGACGGTGGCTCAGTGATAGAGTGCTTTGCCTTGCGTGCTTGAGGCCCTGGGTTCAATTCTTCAGCACCACATAAGCAGAAAACTCTGGTAGTGGTGCTATGGTTCAAGTGGTAGAGTGCCAGTCTTGAGCTGAAGAGCTCAAAGGACAGTGTCTAGACCCAGAGTTCGGGCCCTAAAACTGAACAACAACAACAAAAAAGCCAGAAGTGGCACTGTGGCTCAAGTGGTAGAATGCTCACCTTGAACAAAAGACACCTGGAGGAGACAGCACTCAGTACTTGTCTCCAAGCCTGAGGGCATATAAAAAAAAGCAAAAGAATAAAAAAGAATAATAATTTTTAAAATCCACATATTTCAACCATTATGGTATTGTGGTCATGGGACGGAGATAGGACATTTATCAAGAAATGCCCTCCAAACCAAGTCCTTGGAGAATTATTGAAAAATATTGGCTAGATGCTGGTGGCTCACACCTGTAATCCTAACTAATCAGGAGGTTGAGATCTGAGGATCACAGTTCAAAGCCAGCTTAGGCAGAAAAAAACTGAAAGACACTTTTCCACAATTAATCAGCAAACTACTGGAAGCAGAGCTGTGGATCAAGTGATAGAGCACCAGCCTTGAGAAAAAAGGCTCAGTAAGAGCACAAGGCCCCAAGTTAAAGGAGATGGAGGGAAGGAAGAAAGTTAGGAAGGAAGAAAGGTAGGAAGGAAGGAAGGAAGGACGGCAGGAAGGAAGGAAGGAAGGAAGGAAGGAAGGAAGGAAGGAAGGAAGGAAGGAAGGAAGGAAGGAAGGAAGGAAGGAAGGAAGGAAGGAAAGAAGGAAGGAAGGAAGGAAGGCTTATCAAATGTCTTCCTGAACAGAGAGCCAGGCAAGGTGGTGTGTGTCTGTAATCCCAGCAATCAGAAGGCAGAGGCAAGAGAATTACAAGTTCCAGGCCACCTGGAACTCCATAGCAAAACCCTGTTTCAAAAACAGGAGAGGAAGCCAAGTCCTGGTGGCTCCCATCTATAATCCTTGCTACTCAGGAGACTGAGATCGGAGGATCAAAGTTCAAAGCCAGCCAAGGAAGAAAAGTCTGTGACACTCATTTCCAATTAACTAAAAAGCCAAAATGGAGCTCAAGTGGTAGAGTAACAGCCTCGAGTGAAAAAACTCAGGGACAGCACCTAGACTCTGTTCAAGCCCCAGGACAGGCATGAGTGTGCGCATGTACACATGCACGCACACATACACACACACACACATACACACACAACCACCACCACCACCACCACCACCACCACCACCATGACCACCACCATCCAAGCCCCTTGCCAGGCAGACACTTCAGATAGCAAATTGAAGCTGCCATCACTAGTGCTTTCTCTGAAACCCACATTGCTAAGTGGCTGGGTTTATTTTCCAAAGATGGCTACAAGAATAGTTTCACCTATATACTTTTCCTTAGTTTGTTTTGATTTTGAAACAGTGTCTCACTATATAACCCAGACTGGCCTGGAACTTCTGATTCTCCTGATTGCCAGCACATACCACCATACTTGGCTTTGGATATTTTTTTACCAAGACCCATATTAAGAAATGGTTAGGAAGGGCACACACCTGTAATCTTAGTTGCTCAGGAGGCTGAGATCTGAGGATCATGATTCAAAGCCACCCCAGGCAAGGAAAGTCCAAGAGACACTTATCTCCATTTAATCAGCAAAAAGCTACAAGTGGCACTCTTGCCCAAGTGGTAGAGAATTTGCCTTGAGCTGAAGAGCTCAGGGACAGAGTCCAGGCCCAGAGTTCAAGCCCTATGACCACCACCAACAACAAAAACAAGTTTAGGCTAGGCAATGGTGGCTCCCACCTATAATCCTAGTTACTCAGAAGACTAAGAATCTGAGGATTGTGGTTAGAAACCAGCCCAGGCAGGAAAATCTATGAGACTCTTATCTCCAATTAACCACTAGAAAACTGGAAGTGGAACTATGGCTGACAAAAAAGAAAGAAAAAGAAAGATGGATGTTTAGGCCAGGTGCTGCTGGCTCACACCTGTAATCCCAGTTACTTAGGAAGCTGAGGTCTGAGGATCAAGGTTCAAAACCAGCCCTGGCAGACAAATCTGAGATTCTTCTTCTTCTTCTTTTTTTTTTTTTTTTTGCTGGTCATGAGTCTTTCTTTCATGTATGTGTGTGCATGTGTGTGTGTGCTGGTAATAGGACTTGAACTAAGAGAATGAGTTTTTGCTTTGACTTTTCTGCTCAAGGCTGGCATAGCACAACTCAAGCCCGTGCTCTACTTCTGGCTTTTTGGTGATTAATTGCAGATAAAAGTCTCAAGGACTTTTCTGCCATGGCTAGCTTGGAGCTACGAGTCTTACTTCTTACCCTCCTGAGTAGCTCAGAAAACAGGCATGAGCCACAGGCACCCAGCTAGCTCCATGATATATTTATCTAGTTGGACAGTTTATGATGTTTCCAGGTTAGTTTTTGTTGTTTTATTTTTTTGCCTTTTAAAAAGGATCTGAAATAGCACAGTTGTAACTCAGTAATGAAAGTACATGCGATTCTTTCTATAGGGTGATTTCTTAGTGGTAGAATTTCTAGGTTAAAGGAGCAAATGCTTTTCTTAAACAAACAAACTTATTTTCTGCCAGGCACCACTATAATCCTAGCTACTCAGGAGGCTGAGATCTGAGGATCACAGTTTGAAGCCAGCCAAAGCAAGAATGTCTGTGACTCTTGTCCCCAATTAACCACCAGAAAACCCGGAGTGGCGCTGTGGCTCAAGTGGTAGAGTGCTAGCCTTGAACTGAAGAGCTGAGGGACAGCACCCAGGCCTAGAGTTCAAGCCCCATGACCGACAAAAAAATTAATAATTCTATACTCTTCAGAAACACACATATATACATATCACTTACAATTTCAAAAGTGTGTTCTCATACTCTCAGTCACTAGTTCATTCAATGCTCATGACTCCTCCAGAGGGAGGAGACCATTATGAATCCCAACTTTTCAGAGAGAGCAAAGAGGTCTCATTGAGTGAAGCCATTCACTTAGTGTGACACACACATCCAGCCAGTTTCTGAGCCTACCTGCCCTTCATGTCACCTGTTCCACACTCCTCCATTCCACCACCTCATGTCCACTCCTCACTTCATAACATTCCTGTGATAGAGACCTTCTAGACCCTTCTAGATCCACAATGGATGGCTGATTTGCAACCCCCATGAATGGAGCCAGAACGGTTTCTGTAAGAGCAAGTGGATCTTGGCCAATTTACTTTTGTAGGATGATGTTCAGGGGCTCCATTCAGCATGAAGTAGATAATTTCTGGGGCTCAGATGATCCTAGCATTGCTTTCATGGAGCCCAGAGAATGCCCTTTGGTCAATAGATCCTTGTCAGTTCACTAGTATAAGTTAAAAATTCCACCATAAGATTTATTTACTGATTTATTTATTTTTCCCCAAAGAAGATCATTGTGATTCTGCTTAAAATGCAAACCTGCACAAAAGGGCACAGAGTCTGACCATTCGCTTACACACCTCGATCTCCTTCTAGCTGTCTTGGTTTCCTGATTGTCAATGCACTGAAGCCATAGTACCTGTCATACCTTACTGAAGGCAGTGCAGATGTAGCCCTCAGCAAGGTGCTCACAAGAGTCACTAAGTGATAAGTAAAACCAGGTCTTCTGGGAGCTTCTTGGTTGTGGCAGCTGCTAGGGAAAGGAGCTGTAGGAGGGTCAGGACCGAAGAAATAGCAGTGCACCTGGGAGGTGCAGCTCATGGGCCATGTGACAAGGGATGTGGCCCTGGTGGGAGGTGGGGGTTGGTAGAGAGGATAGATGGATGGTCGGGAATTCCAAGTGCTGTTGTCCTGCTGTCTGGAAAACCCATATAGGTGACAGACCAAGGCTGCTTTCCTCTTTCCTTCTCATCTCAGCAGGTGGGGCCCACTCTGGGTGGCCGGGGGAGAGAGGGGAGGAGGAGGAGGAGGAGGAAGGCAATCAGGTTCTGGCTAAGGATGGGTTCACACTCTCCAGGAATTATAACATGGGCTCTAGAACAGCCTGATGCAGAATTTGGAGCAATGCGGCCAGGCAGGGCACATGGCTGTGGATGATAGCAGGCGTGGGTGTTTTATGGCTGTGGTGGTACAGGTTTGCCAGTTTATATGACTTGCCTTTTAATGTTCTGCATCTCAGGCATTGTTTCTGCAGTGCTCCCTCTTTCTCTTTCTCTCTCTCTCCTTCTCCATCTCCCACTCCCCCCTCTCTCTGTCTCTCTGTCTCTCTCTCTCTCTGCTCGTAGTCATCTTCCCTTTGTTTCTGATCTTTGGAAATGCAGAGGCATCACATAGAAGGGCAGAAACAATGCAGTTCCTATGGCATGCACCACATGTCTGTACACACAGGTCACCACTGTGGCCCACGTCATCCTGCAGCTCAAGCATATCCACACACATAGGACCAAGGATCAGGCTTTGTTAAAGCATGAAGCAGGCAACTTGCAAGTCAGCCTTTGCCCTTCACCCTTCTCTCCTCCAAAGATCTATTAAATGTGCAGACACAGAAATATGCTTATGCTGGCAATGAGGCTTGAACTCTGGACCTCATGCACTTGCTTAGCTTGTTTTGCTCCAGACTAGTGCTTTACCCGCCATTCGACTGACCCCTCCAATTATGACCTTTTTCTGGTTAATTGGCGAGAAATTTTCCATGGATTTGTGTGCCCTGGCTGGTTTTCAACCTTGATCCTCAAGTCTCAGCCTCTTGACTGGCTAGGATTAGAGACATGAGCTATTAGCACTAATGTGAGAAAAAGTCTTTTCTATCAAAGGAGTTTTCTTCATTCCTGTTAATATTGAGAGATTTTCTTTTCTTTTTCCATTTTGTCCACTATGGGTCTTTTACTCTGAGCCTGGGCACTGTCTCTGAGCTTTTCAGCTCAAGGTGAGAGCTCTACCACTTGAGCCACAGCGCCACTTCTGGTTTTCTGGTGGTTTATTGGAGATAAAGAGTCTCATGTACTTTCCTGCCCAGGCTGGCTTTGAACTGTGATTCTCACATCTCAGCCTCCTGAGTAGCTAGGATTACAGGTGTGAGCCACCAGTGCCTGGTGAGAATTGTTTTTCTGAAGGGTTCCTGCTTTGGCCAGGTGGCTTGGCCCTTGTTAAGTACACTTTACTTACAAACTTCCTTTTCCTGAGCACCTGAGAAGCTCCTTGAATTTTAATTACATCTGCATCCCTTTCCACATTGTGAGCCTGAGCTCAGCCAATGGGAGCAGAGGGGTGGTGCCTGCTGGATCAGGGACAGAAAGGGAACAGCCAGCGTGCCTGCTCTGTGTGGTTGCTTGCCAACTTTTTGACTGATGGTGCATTCTTCTGTAGGAATAAACTTAGCCTTGGTGAGCTCCTTTTGAGATACCCAGGAACTAAAAATCCACTTTACTGTCCAGATTCTTAACCTACACAAACTGGAAGTCTGCATGTACACAGAAGAGGTAGGGCTTGCTGCCTGTCCTGAGCACAGCAGGGTTGCTCTATAACTGACCATAATGCACTTGTACTGAGACAGGAGACAGCATGGGCTAGACTAGAATCTCCATCAGCTCTGTGACCTTGTCTCTATCTCCTGGCTGTTCATTTGCCCATTCAAATAATGGAGTTCATGCTTAGCAATCTCTATATTCTTCTCCAGTCCCGTTGGCCTTGTCCTCTTGCTTTTCCCAGGCTCCTTCTTCTCTCCTATATATTTAAGACATTTTTAAAATTTGTTTATTCCTGGTGCCAGTTATGGGACTTGAACTCAGGACCTGGGCACCATCGTTTATCTTTTACTCATAAAGCTGGTGCTCTACCACTTGAGCCACAGCCTCACTTCTGGCCTTTTTTTTTACTCATTAATTGGAGATAAGAATTGCACAGTCTTTTCTGTCCAGACTGGCTTTGCATAGCAAGCCTCAGGTCTCAGCTTCTTGAGTAGCTAGGATAACATATATGAGATATTAGTGCCCAGCAATCAATTATATCTCTAAATGAAGTGAAACATACATAAAATATTAATTTCAATGTTGGACAATAAAGTGCTATAACGAATCCTCCATCTTAGACTGTCTCTTTGTCAAGCATATAACTTTCTACTCTGTCAAGTCCCTTAAAAATGGCAGCCCTTATGGCCAAATGGTTCCTAACAGGTGAGAGCCCCCTCCCCCCACACCAGGGAGGGATTCGAGGGAGACACATATTTTGTAAGACAGACATTCAGACAATGGCACTCATTCATGCCCCTAAACTCATGTCTTTTCTACTTGCAAAACACATTAACTCACCTGGCACCAGTGGCTCACACTTGTAATCCTAGCTGCTCAGAATGAGATCTGAGGTTCATGGTTCAAAGCCAGCCCAGGCAGGAAAGTCCATGAGACTCTTATCTCCAATTAACCACCAGAAAACCAGAAGTGGTGCTGTGGCTTAAGTGATAAAGTGCTTACCTTGAGCTGAAGAGCTGAGGGACAGTGTCTGGACCTAGAGTTCATGTCCCATGACCAAAAAAAACCCAAGAAAACAAAATAGACACATTAACTTCATCCTAGTATTCCCCATCCCTCCATCCACAAAAAAGTAAACTTTGTCACTTATTCCAGCATTAACTTTAAAGTCTAAAATCCCCAGTATGACCTAAGTCAAATATAGACCAGCTTTAAATCACGCTTCCTTCTGAGTTTGTACGCCAGTGTAATCCAATGTATAGTTCTAAAACACTACGGTGGATTGGCATAGAATGGACATCCCCATTTCTAGAGGGCTACATAGAAAAAAAGAAAGGAATAGCCATTAAGTCTCCCAAATCCAAAAGAGTAAGCAACATTAAATCTCAAGGATGGAGATGGGTCATCTTAATGAAATTCTATTTTGTGGACACTTAAGGCCTCAGGAAGACTTTCCTAGGTGATGCTCAAGTTTCTGCTCATGCTGAAATTTCATGCCTATGATTTCTTTAGGTTGGGGCTGTACATTGTAGCTTTGTGCTTGTGTGTATGTGTGTGTGTGTGTGTGTGTGTGTGTGTGTGTGTGTGTGTGTGTGTGTGTGTGTGTGTGTGTGTGTGTGTGTAGCCTGGTCTTCAATCAGTCCTCTCAGTCCTCTCAATATTGTCCTAGCAGAGATCTTGATAAGACTCCATTGTCACAGCCTGCTCTCTATAGTAGCTCTTGGATAAAGCGCTTGCCTTGAGCTGAAGAGCTGAGGGACAGTGTCTGGACCTAGAGTTCAAGCCCCATGACCAAAAAACCCCCCAAGAAACAAAATAGACACATTAACTTCATCCTAGTATTCCCCATTGCTGCACCCACAAAAATGTAAACTTTGCCACTTATTACAGCATCAACTTTGTCTAAAATCCCCAGTATGACCTAAGTCACATACAGACCAGCTTTAAATCACACTTCCTTCTGAGGCTGTAGGCCAGCAGAACCTAATGTATAGTTTTAAATACAATGGCAGACTGACATAGAATGAACATCCTCGGGCTGGGAAGGTGCCTTAGTGGTAGAGCGCTTGCCTTGCATGCCTGAGGTCCTGGATTTGATTCCTCAGCACCACCTAAGCAAAAAGAAAAAAACCCAGAAGTTGCACTGTGGCTCAAGTGGTAGAGCACTAGCCTTGAGCTGAAGAGCTGAGGGACAGAACACAAGCCCAGAGTTCAGGCCCCATGACTGGACCCCCCCTCCAAAAAAATGCACATCCTCATTTCTAGAGGACTACATAGAACAGAAGAAAGGAATAGCCATTAAGTCTCCAAAATCCAACAGAGTAAGCAACATTAAATCTCAAGGCTGGAGATGGGTCATCTTAATGAGATTCCATTTCGTGGACAGTCAAGGCCTCAGGAAGACTTTTCTAGGTGATGCTCAAGGTTCCGCTCATGCTGAAATTTCATGCCTATGACTTCTTTAGGCTGAGGCTGTACATTGTAGCTCTGTGCTTGTGTGTGTGTGTATGTGTGTGTGTGTGTGTGTGTGTGTGGAGCCAGGTCTTCCATCAGTCCTCTCAATATTGTCCTAGCAGAGATCTTGATAAGACTCCAGTGGCAACAGCTTGCTCTCTATAGCAGCTCTGTCCCTGAAGTAGGACCCTGACTGGTCTTCAAGGCTTTTGCAAGCATCCTTTGAAATCTGGCCGGAGGAAGCCATGCCCCCATAGCTCCCACCTTCAGATTGCCTGTGGAATTCACTGTATGTGGACAGTACACAAACAAGGCTTGCATTGTGGTGGCCTGAGGCACATCTTGGCCCTCAGAGCCACAGCTGGGGGTGTGGCATAGGAGTGCTGCGGCAGAATGTAGGGATCAGAAATTAGAACTATTCTGGGCAAGGATCCCCGTAGGTCCCACAGGTACTCTGGACCTGTGAGGGGATGGGTAACACTAGAAATCTCTGAAATGCCTTCTAGAAGCTTCTTTCTATCCTTTGCTAATCTCCATATGATTACTTGGTCACAACTTTGCTTTTCTGTCCTCAGCACACTTTGTTTATGTGTGTGTATGTGTGTGTGTGTATGTGCACACTTGTATGCATGCATGTGTGCATGCTGGTCTTGGGGTTTGAACTCAAGACTTTGTGCTCTCACTTAGCTATTTTGCTCAAGGCTGGTGCTCTGCCACTGGAGCCACACCTCCATTTTTGGCTCTTTGCATGGGTACTAGGACTTGAACTGAGGACTTTGAGCTCTTGCTTAGCTTTTTGCTCAGGGCTGGTGCTCTAACACTTGGGCCACATCTCCATTTCTGGCTTTGCTTTTTGGCTGGTTAGATGAAGATAAAAGTCTCATTTGTTGTATACCCAGTTGTATACCCAGTCTTGCTTTGAACCATGATCATCATATCTCAGGCTCCCTGAGTAGCTAGGATTACAGGTATGAGCCACTAGTGAACCGTGATCCTCAGACCTCAGCCTCCCTGAGTAACTAGTATTACAGGTATGAGCCACTAGTGCTCAGCTTGAACATGCTATTTTGACTCTTTACATGGACAGTCTCAGAACTTTCCAGATCTTTCCATGCTCAGTCCCTCCTGAGTGTAAATTCTGGGCTTCAGATCATTTGATAATTTGTCTCTTCTTGCATTTTACAAGAAGCTGTTCAGAGAAGCCTCATAGGTTCCCGAACCTTTGCAGCCTGGAGAGATTTCTCCTGCCTAATTCCAGAGCATCACCCCACACATTCTGCCTTCTATAGCATCTGAGGAGAGGGACAGAATTCACCCAGCATCTTTGCAAGGTCACAGCAAGGCTGGCCTTTCCTCTTGTTTCTTTCTCACACTTTGCTCAGCATGTCTAACTGAGGCTCCATTTCAGCTGATTCTAAGTCCTGACTGCAACTGCTGAGAACACAGTTGTTTTCCCTCCCTACCATTTTATCCTCACAAAACCTATTGCCTAATGCTTCCTTTACAAAAAAGCAAGACTCCTCATGGCATTCATCTCTAAACCCTTCTTGCTTGGGCCCTGTATCCAGCTCCAAACCCACTTCCACATTGTTAGATATTTAGGAGAGCCACCACAGTGTACCACATGGCTCTGGGACCCATCTTTGTCATCTTAGTCCATTGGTATGACTATAACAAAATACCAGAGGCTAGATACTTTATTAACAAGAGAAACTTGTGTTTTATTGCCTTGAAAATGGAGACAAGTTCATGGCCCAGCTGTCAAAGGCTCAATTGTCAGATGATGCTACAGTTGGCTTCCAACATGGTGCTTGGAACACAGCATCTTTGGATGGGGACAGACACTTGCTGAACATGGACACCAGCAGTCAGACTCCCCTTAGATTCCTTTCTGATAGCATTAATCTCTCCACAAGATCAGAGCCCTCCTGGCCTAAACACCTCCCCAAGTCACCACATTCTAACACTGAGAGGATGGGGATTAAGTGTTCAACTGTGAACTTGTGTGTGTGTGTGTGTGTGTGTGTGTGTGTGCGCGCGCGCGCACGCGCTCAGATCACAGTGATCTCACTTTCCGCATCTCTGATATAAAACATTCTGCGTGCTAAACAGGTATATTAAGGAGTTCCATGTGAAATCATATGAGCACCAGGAAACATGCCAGGAACTTTAGATAGAGGGAGAAGGGATGATGGCTAGGATTTTTTTTTGGCAGTCATGTGGCCTGAACTCTGGGCTTGGGCGCTGTCCTTGTACTTTTCAGCTCAAGGCTAGCGCTCTACCACTTGAGCCACAGCACCACTTCCTGTTTCTCTAGTAGTTTATTGGAGACAAGAGTCTCACAGACTTTCCAGCCTGGGCTGGTTTTGAATCGTGATCCTCAGATCTCAGCCTCCTGAGTAGCTAGGGTTACAGAAGTGAGCCACAAGCGACCGCTTTTTCTAGGATTTTTATCCCTTTCTCCTGAATAGAATTAAAGAAACTGTGAACAAAAGTGTCAGTTTGTCCTCTGTATCTTGGTATTATTTCCAGGCCACCATTGTGATTTCTGAGTACTAGGATAAAAAGATTCATGAAGACAGCTTTCCAAATATATAGCATGGAGCTATATTTGGTGATGCCCATTCAAACAGCATAAGCTTGTTTATGAATTCTAATTTGTATTTCACTCAGGAATCACATGGAATTAGACACCAGACTAAGGTGAGCTATATGGAAATGAAATGGACAGAACTCGAGACTTCAAAATTCTGTTGGTCAGCCAGGCCCTGGGGGCTTATGCTTGTAATTCTAGCTACTGAGAAGTCTGAGATCTGAGGACTGCAGTTCAAAGCCAGCCCTGGTAAGAAAGACAATGAGACTCATGAACCACCACAAAACTGGAAGTGGTGCTGTGGCAAAAAGTGGTGGAGTGCTAGCCTTGAGCAAAAAGAGCTCAGAGACAGCATCCAGTCCCTGAGTTCAAGGTCCACAATAGACCAAAAAGAAAACAAGACCAAGGATACTAGCCAGGCCCCAGGATACTAGTTCAAGCCCCAGGACAAGCACAAAATAATAATAAAAATAGATGCAATCATGGTTCTAACGTCTGAATTAGCTCTTACTTGTTGGAATTCTCTTTATGAAGGGATCGAGCTATTAGGGGATACTGAGAGGAGGTGAGGAGTACACAGTCAGGCCATTCTCAACGTTTTTGTGTGACCCAACACTCAGTTCCATAACCTTGATGGCTGAGCTGTGGGGAGAGTTTTATAGTCCTTGCCTTCCCTCTCAGGGGTGCAAAGCATTCATTGAGTTCTTCAGGTAATAATGGTAGTGTGCATGCTCTTAGGAGGTCTCCTCATCTCTATAATCATGTGAAGTAGAAATGGTGTTTCCACAGCCCTGCAAAACCCCTTCCACCAGCACATTGACCCTATGGTAAGGTAAACATATGGGAAGTAAAAACACACAGGCTGAGTCTGAAGCAGTGAGACAGAGGGCCTGCACCTTTCACAGCTCCTCAATGGTGGAAATCTGCAGCTGGTGCCTTACCATTTGAGCCAATGCTCCACTTTCAGATATATATATATATATATCTATATATATATAGATATATATATGTATATATATGCTATGTATATATACAGATATATCTTCAAATATATATTATGAAACCTTTTTTTATTTAATATATGTTTTGTAAAGATACTGTACAGAGGGTTACAGTTACATGAGTAAGGTAATGAGTACATTTCCCATGGAAGCATTGTTATCTCCTCCTCTGTTTTTCCCATACTATCACTTCCCTCCCTACCTCCCCACTCCTCCCTCCCCACTCTCCACCAGAAGTTGTAAACTTCATTTTCAACAAATTTCTTGTACATCTCATTGTTACAATGTGTCAACCTGTATCTTTCTTTCAGCATTTTGTTATTTCTCTTCCCTTCCCCAAATTAGAAAATTGTATATACAAGATGCAAGGCATTACAATCAGTGAACCAGGGGTTATACCATGGGGAAAGAACAGACAAAAGAAACAAAAAAATCACATAGTACATTATACATACATTAAAATAACAGCAAGAAAGATAAAACCTCTTGTTTCCCTATCTTGGGGTGGGGGGAGTTCATTTCACTTAGCATCATCTTATATGGTCATATGACAGGCTTTTTTTTGAGGGGGGGTCCAGTCGTAGAGCTTGAACTCTGGGCCTGGGCGCTGTCCCACAGCTCTTCAGCTCAAGGCGAACGCTCTACCACTTGAGCTGCAGCGCCACTTCCGGCTTTTTTCCTTTTGCTTATGTGGTGCTGAGGAATCGAACCCAGGGCCCCAGGCATGCAAGGCAAGCGCTCTACCACTAAGCCACTTTCCCAGCCCCAACAGGCTTTTTTTTTTAACCTGGGCTTTGAACTACGATCATCAGATCTCAGCTCAGATTAAAGGTGTGATCCACCCATGCTTGGCTTTGCTCAGAATTTTTATCCCGAGGGTCTTCTGCCAGCTCTCATTTGGCTGGGGGAGGAAGAGACACCAGTGGGAAAAGGAAATGTGAGCTTTTGGTGGAGGGGGCTAGTGGAAGCTCAGTAGAACTTTCTGGAAGATAGAGTTCTGTATCTCCATCAGGGCTTCAATGCTTTGGACTTCCAGTATCCACAATCACTTTTTTTTGTGCTATAAGTAGGGCTTGAACTCAGGGCCTGGATGTTGATCTTTAGGCTAGCATTCTACTACATGAGCCATAGCTCGACTCCCATCATTTTGGTGTAAATTGGAGATAAGAGTCTCATAGATATTCTTGCCTAGGCTAGCTTTGAACCTTGAGCCTCAGATCTCAGTTTACTGAGTAGCTTGGATTACAGGCCTGAGCCACCAGTGCCCAGCTTACAATGACTTTTTAGCAAGAGGTAGGTAGGTAGGCAGCCTGTAGGTAGATGACTTGTTAGATGGGTTTGATTTAGTACCAGCAAATTGTTCCTGGAACTTAAGCTTGGAGCTTGGGTGCTGTCCCTGAGTTTTTGTGCTCAGGGATGCTGCTCTATCACTTGAGCCTCAAGTCGACTTCTAGCCTTTTGGTTACTTGGAGATGAGAGTCTCATGAGTTTTCAGGATGGTTTTGAATCATGATCCTCAGATCTCAGCCTCCTGAGTAGCTAGGATTACAGGCATGAGCAACTGGTGCCTGACTATAAAATGAGCTATTTTCACATACAATTCATATGTGTTTCTGGCTCCTCTTGGACACCAGTTTTTTTGATAACATTGGTCTTTTTTTACCAGTCTTGGGGCTTGAACTTAGGACACTGTCCCTGAGCTTCTTTTGATCAAGCATGCTATCACTTGAGCCATGGCACCACTTCCAGATTTTTCTATTTATGTGGTATTGAGGAATTGAACCCAGGACTTCATGCATGATAGGGAAGCACTCTACCATTAAGTCACATTTCCAGACAATATTGATCCTTATACGTCTTCAGTAGTATACTATGAGAAATTGGATTGTGTGTGTGTGTGTGTGTGTGTGTGTGTGTGTGTGCATGCATGCATGTGTGTGCATATGTGTGTATACATATGAATGAGTATACACCTTGCTTTGCACTTGCCCAGAGCTCTCTAGTTCCAGACCTCTTGACCTGTCTAGCCATTTTAATACTTGATGGCCCAATCATTTATGACACCTGATCCAGGCAATCATTTTACCTTACAAGTAAGTACATGAGGCCCAGATAAGGTGTGTGAATTTATCAGAGTCACACAGCCTCCACCACAGACAGAGTAGGCATTGTTTACATAATATGAAGTTGCCCTGTGGCTCAAGTGGTAGAGTGCCAACTTTGAGTGAAGGAAACAAAAAAGCCAAGATCAAGTGCAAGGTCCTGAGTTCAAATCCTAGTACTGGCACAAAAAACAAGGCTTTCTCTGAATCTCTATGTCATGGCGGCTCATTTACCTCAGAGATGATCGTTGTTAAGATTCCTGAGTGCTTACTTCAACATTTTATTTTCAGGAATCTAATAAATTCTTTCTCCCCCAGTATTTTAACACAACAGTAATTAGGCCACTCATGGTGTGTGTAGACTTCCTCCATTTTTGCTGAACATTTTTGCTTTCATTTCAGCACACAGGACTCTTTTATTTATCTCTTTTTTTGGCCGGTTGTGGGGCTTGAACTCTGGGCCTGAACACTGTCCCTCAGCATTTCAGCTCACGACAAGTGCTCTACCACTTGAACCACAGCGCCACTTCTGGTTTTCTGGTGGTTTATGGAATATAAGAATCTCATGGACTTTCCTGCCTAGGCTGGCTCTGCGACCCTCAGATCTCAGCTTCCTGAGTAGCTAGGATTACAGATGTGAGGCACTGGCTCCTGGCTTTATTTATCTTTGATGGCTGCTTATGACAGATGAACTTTAGGCTATTACTCAGGACAAACAAAGTTAATCCACCAAAAAGCACAGACAAGAAACATCTTAGACTTTGTGGATCCTAGGATCTCTGTACCCACTCTTCTTCCTTCCTCTTCTTTTGAACGCTGCTTTAACAATGCAAGGGTTATCACTAGCTCACACCAACAGTCTGATGCGGCTACTACCTCTGGTCTCGAATCACAGCTCATTTACTCAGGCCTAAGGTAGAAAAAACAAAATGTATCTACCAGACACTTTGGGGACACATTTCAAGCAAAATCGTGACCAGTCTTGCCTCAACCTTTGCATCTCTGAGTAAGAGAAGAAATCATGTGGAGACAGTGATTCACAGACTCCGGGGCTATTCAGTGGGTACAGCAGAGCTGCTGGAAGCTCTTCAGTCATTCCTTCAGAGAGCTCTGTCCATTGTGCTGAAGATTTGTCCCCTGCTAGATGCTTACGTGGAACTTGTCTTGGAATACAGAATTGGAAAGACTCACCTTTTTCTCAATTTGAGAGGGAGGCTCAGAGCATAGCCGCACCCCTCCCCCCAATGCTGCTTTATCTCTTTCCTCCTTTTTTTTGGGTCCCACTTCTGTTGTTCACAGTCTTTGGTGATAGCCAAGCTGCCCAAACTTTTAGGGCCATTGAGTGAATCCATGTGGTCAGGAGGGGAAAGGAGTTGTTTCATCACTTTGGAGGCTTCTGGCTACCATGAACAGAACCCCCTGGCACAAATGAATTTAAATAAACAACATATACCACATCAGATATATACCATGTGCAGGTACAGAAGGAGGGATGTGTCAAGGTAAGATGCAGAGAGTAGCTGGGTGGGGATGCATCATGGTTTATTTTGGCATATCTATTCAACATATTAAGTCCATCTTTGGGAATAAGATGGGTGGCCTTGCTCTAGGAGACATTGCCTGCCGCTGCTTCACAGAGATGGAAAACTTCTCCCCTCCTCCTTTACACCCTTGACAAGCCATGCATTCCCTCATTGGCCAGAAATGGGTCACCTGGCCAATTGCTGAGCCAATCATTGATAAGAGGGATTTAGAAAACCAGCCCTGGCTGAGAAAAATTCTCTGGGGTTGAACAGATAGCTGTTTGGGCTGCCACTGCCCTTTTTAAAAATTCAGTGTATTTTTGTTTGTCAAGCAGATCACATATGGAACACTGGCACAGAGTTAAGTGGGAAGAACTTTTCTTCTTCAGGGGAGAGATAGGGAGAGTTCTTTCTCTGCAAATCCCTTATCTGAGCAAACCTAGGTCCTGGGGATTAATGGACTTGGAGGAAGGCATTAGAGTGACAGGGAGGAAGAGGAAGAGGTGAAGCCACAGAGTGAAGCCCGCCTCCTACTTCCTTTTCCATCTTTCTTTGCTTTTTCTTTTTCTAAAATTTCTGTTCTCTGTAGAGACCCAAGCATCCAGAATAGAAGCTCCCAATAGGTTTATCTACTCATTTATCCTTCTCTGGGAACATTTGCTTTGTTAGCATTGAAAAGATTTATTCACCCCACCTTTGTTTTCACCCTTGTGGGCTTTCTGCTTATTATTGGTTGTTTTTTTGTTTGTTTTCTTGCTTTTTCTTTTTGTACCAGTCCTGGACATTGTCCCTGAATTATTTCTTGCTCAAGCCTGTACTCTACCACTTGAGTCACATCTCCACATCTGGTGGTTTCTTTTGTTTAATTTTTTTTGGAGGGTCTGGTCGTGGGGCCTGAACTCTGGGCCTGGGTGATGTCCCTCAGCTCAAAGCTAGCGCTCTACCACTTGAGCCACAGCCCCACTTTCTGGCTTTTTTCTTTTTGCTTATGTTGTGCTTAGGAATTGAACCCAGGGCCTCAGGCGTTCAAGGCAAGCACGCTACCACTGAGCCACCTTCCCAGCCCTGGTGGATTCTTTTGGTAGTTAATTAAAAAGAAGGGTCTCATAGGCTGCCCTACCCAAGCTGTTTTTTAACTGCGATACTCAGATCTCAGCCTACTGAGTAGTTAGGATGACAGAAGTGAGCCACAGGCACCTGGCTCTGCTGATTTTATTTTAAGCTTAAAATGGAAAAGCTTCTCTTTGAAATCTTTGCTTATGTATATCAAATGTCACTGGAGAGTTGGAACCAATTTACCAAGGGTTTATATCATTTCATTCATCCCCTAATGCATTCATTCTTTCATAATCCTGTAATATCATAAGCACAAGTCCAATGCTGGCCCTTCTTTCTTGCCATAGGGGGGATTTGGTTATGCCCTTTGAGGCCAGACTCCCAGGAGAGTCAAATGAAGAAATACCAAGGACTGAGGCAAGTACTGAGAAATATAGTCCCCAAATTCCTTCCATGGAATTTTGCTCCAGGATCCATGCTGCCTGAATCCTGGAATAGGTCACCTGCCTAATCTTGTTTCACAGACAAAGATGGCACAGGTCAGCTGATGCTTTCTGTTGATCTCTCCTCCACATCTTCAGGAAGTAGACCACATGATTACATGACCAGAAGATCATGTGATCGTGTGACCACACGTCTCTTTCGCTGCTCCAAAGATGGAAGACACGTGGGATGGGGAACCACATTGGTTTCTGCATCAGGCTGACTTATTCCTTCTGTCTCGACTCCTGTTCTTCAGTTTTCTGGTCTACTTAAGGGGAACAAATATAATGTTTAACTCACTTGGTGATTGCAAAGATATCTCATGGGAAGTCTCTGGTCTAGGCCCTGCCTCTAACAGTGCTCAATACAGTGTATTCATTTAACTACCTGAAAGTGTATTTTAGTCCCAAACAGTACTATTTTCATAAGCAGAGAAGCATGATCATATGCTTTTGCTGTTTAGAAAGAGGTCATCAGCAAAAGGTTGTTGCTCAGACTGGGTTTCTGTCCTGCCTGGTGGCTGGAGTTGTTTGGTCACCCCATGCCTGTCTCTCCCTCAACGTGTTAGAATTGAGCTGCATGTATCACTTTGAACTATGATTACTGCCAGTAAACACTGGGCAGAAGACTGCATTGGAAATGATTCTTGATGAGTTCAGTGGGACAGAAAATACACAAATGCAGAACATAGGCAACTAGAGTAGGAGCCTTGACCATTGCCAAATGTAGAGTAGAAAAGAGATCAAGGAGAAAATTCCATGATTATTTCATCCACAGAAATACCAACTGGTTGTGGAAGTTTGGGTACCTGGGTCTCTCTGCCTTTGCTTGTGTTTATGTGTGTGTGTGTGTGTGTGTGTGTGTGTGTGTGTGTGTGTGTGTGTGTGTGTGTGTGTGTGTGTTTAAAAGAGACAATATTATGATGAAATTATATTGTGCTATAGATCCCCCAGATTGTTACCCACCGATGGTTTTGCTTGACTCACAGAAGATTTTAGACTTTCAAATTAGTTTGTCAGGTCTGGTGCCTCTGGTTCACACATGTCATCCCAGCTACTCAAGAGGCTGAGATCTGAGGATCAAGGTTCAAAGCCAGCCTGAGCAGACCAATTGGAGAGGCTCTTATCTCCAATTAATCAGCAAAAAAGCCAGAGGAAGAGGTGTGGCTCAAGTTGGTAGAGCACCAATCTTGATTTTTTAAGAAAAAGCTAAAGCAGAGCATGAAACCCTGAGTTCAAGTTTCAGTGCCCACTACCACACACAAATTAGTTGTCATCATTTAAAGAGTAGATGGTTTCATTCTGCATCTGGAGGAACAGATAGCTGGAGTTGAAAATTGCTACCATTAAAAAATGTCATTGTAGCCGGGGGCTGGTGGCTCACTCCGGTAATCCTAGTTACTCAGGGGGCTACCATTAAATTGCTACCATTAAAAAATGTCATTGTAGCCGGGGGCTGGTGGCTCACTCCGGTAATCCTAGTTACTCAGGGGGCTTAGATATGAGGATTTCGGTTCAAAGAAAGCCCAGGCAGAAAAGTCTGTGAGACTCCTATCTCCAATAAACCACCAGAAATCCAGAAGTGGCGCTGTAGCTCAAGTGGTAGAGCGCTAGACTTGAGCTGAAGAGTTGAGGGACAGCGCCCAGGCCCAGAGTTCAAGTCCCATGACTGCCAGAAAAAGAAAAAAATTCCTTGTTATTATAAAGATGATGCACAGAGGGGTTACAGTTCCATAAATAAAGTCATGAGGACAGTTCTTCTTGGCCAGTGGTCACCCCTTCCCATGGTCTTTTGCAGTGTTCCCTACCTTCCCATCTCCACCAGTAAGTTGGCTAGTTCATTTAAAAGTGTCCATTGAGTACTGTTACAGCATTGGTTCACCCTTTGTCCCTCCATTTCTATGCCTCCAACTTCGCAACATTTGAAAGGCCAAAAAGGTGATTGGGGGGGGAGGGGAAAGGGGGTGCTACATTTCCTGGAACTTCATCTCCACTCACTCAAATGGCTCAGTGGAGTTTGCTGCCTGCATCCCTGAGCAGATCATCTGCTTAGCATGATCCAGATTCTCCTGAGGGTTCTAACTACAGCAAGCCTTGCTCCATTCTTCCAGCCAAAAGGGGAAATAAAAGCAGATTGATGTTTTCCTGTCTGTCTGACATTTCACCCCCTCTCCCAGAAAGAATGTGTATCATTTTAACTTTATTGATCATAACAGCCATTATTTAGTAGAATTTAGGATGATTTCAACAACTTCTCTCAATGGATTCTTTTGAGTTGTTGGCATTAACGTCTCCCACTTGGTGGAAGAGGAAACAGAGGTTCAAAGAAGCTAAGGAATTTACCGGGCCAACCTCTGATGCAGGCTGACTGACAAAACACAACCCCCTGTCCTGGAACCACTAGAATCATCCAACAGCAGAGATAGGGCCAACTGCTCATCCAATTAAATAACACCATTAAGGCGAGTTTTCAAAGCAGGAAGTTTCCATCTGGGATAGATTTCTCATTTCATATGTCATAGGAAGGAATCCTCAGACCTCTGAATATACCATCTTTGGGCTTGGGAGGAGACAGTGTCCTCCAGAGAGGTCAAAGTTTGGCATTGTGATGAGATACTAGCTGTCAGGCTGAATGTAGCCAGGAAGTAAATCATTGCTTCCAAAGTCAGGGAGAGGTGAGAAAAGAGCTCAGCTCCATGACACTGGCAGAGACCTGAGGCTGGTGCTCTGGGCAACATTTCGCTCAGCAATCTCTGGTGAGATTAGACCAGCTGGACCTGTGCAAACATTGCACAGTTACAAAACTAGGAAATGTTATAAGGGTCATTTGGACCCATAGCTATAGGGAAGATTTTCTTATAAAAGTTCAGCAGTGGGCTGAGAAACTCAGCATAGCCTGGTGCTGGTGGCTCACACCTGTAATCCTGGCTAATCAGAAGACTGTGATCTGAGGATCGAAGTTCAAAGCCAACCTGCAAAAGAAGGTCCATGATACCGTTAACTTTAATTACCCCTGCAAAAACCTCCACCTGTAGCTGGGCACTGGTGGCTCACACCTGTCATCCTAGTATTTAAGAAACTGAGATCTGAGGATCATGGTTCGAAGCTAGCCTAGGAGGAAAGTCCATCATGAGATTTTTTTGGGGGGAGGGAGCGGTTGTGGGGCCTGAACTCTGGGCCTGGGCGCTGTCAATCAGCTCTTCAGCTCAAGGCTAGCACTCTACCACTTCAGCCACAGTGCCAGTTCTGGCTCTTTTCTTTTAGCTTATGTGGTGCTGAGGAATTGAACCCAGGGCCTCAGGCATGCAAGACAAGCCCTCTACTACTGAGCCACCTCCCCAGGCCCATCATGAGATTTTTATCTCCAATTAATCTCCCCAGAAAGCTAGAAATGGAGCTGTAGCCCAAGTGGGAAAGTGGTAGCCCTGAGCAAAACAAAACAAAACAAAAAAAAAGCAAAAAAGATTCAGGGACAACTCCCAGACCCTGAGTTGATGTCCCAGTGCCAGCCTCCAGAGAAGACAAAAACAAAATAAAGCAGTATGCTACAGCACACTCTTCTACAGATTTGGTAGAGATCTGCTTGACCTTCATTCAAATGACGAGAACTCTGCTTGATGCTGCTCAGTGGAGCAGAGGGGAACCTCTCCTTTCTCTGCGGGTGTCAACCATTCACGTTGTACGTTGAAGGTTCTATTCTATTCCGACTGGTCACCATTCCTCAGCCAAAGCTGTTCTATGTGATTGAGTTTTCAGCTCTCTCCAACTATTTTGAAGCTCTTCTGACCCATTTTCTCTCCTGGGAGATTGGTCCTTCTAGGACACTTCACCTGGATGAGTTTTGCTGGTTGGTCTCACATGGAAAGGGGCCAGTTAAATATCACACTTAGATGTGTTTTGATGGGCTGGGTCAGTGGGAGGCAGGAAGGAGGCCTAGGCCATTCTCTATTGCTTTCTTGATTCTGTGTGACATTGGTGATCATCATGGCTTCCATCTGTGTGGTCCCTGATGGGCGGTCCCTTGTGCACAAATCTCTGTGGACTCTGATAACACTTCTGAACTTTCATCTCCTTTGGCCTTGGGGAATCCACAGCTCTCTTTTGCTGCCAATCTCCATGTGGCTCAGTGGCCCTTGTTTATTCTTTAACCTCCTACCCATCACTTCATTCTTCCAGTTGGAATTTGTGTGTGTGTGTGTGTGTGTGTGTGTGTGTGTGTGTGTGTGTGTGTGTGTGTGTGTGTGTGTGTGTGTATGCAAGTACTTAGATTTGGGTCTCTTTGCCTGTTTTGAGTCCACTCAAGAATTGTGTTCTACCCCTTGAGCCACAGCTCTACTTCCTGCTTTTTGGTCAATTGGAGATCAGAGTCTCACAGACATTTCTGCCCAGGCTGGCTTCAAATCTTGATCTTCAAACCTCAGCTGCCTGAATAGCTAGGATGACAGGCATGAGCTACTAATACTGGGCTTTCCATGGGGCATTTTGTTTCCTGCTGAGACATGGAGCAGATGCTCCTGGTGAATTCACTCCTATGTGTTCCAAGTTGTTTTTTGGTTATTTCACAACCAATTACGTCCAGCCCATCACCAAATCATCACATTGGCTGCCTGCCCCTGGTACATATCGTTGCCCCTCCCTGAATTCTTGGTCAACTAGAAATGTGAGGTCATTATGATGAGGTCATTATTTTTGGAACATGATTTCAGAACTAGGTTACCCAGGTTACAGGCTTGCCACCATCTTAAGGACTGTTTATGAGTGAGCTACTGTATTCCTTCATTCTCAACTTTCTGCTCTTAAATAAGAGTATCATGGCATTCCTTTCAAGCTAATTACTGCTAGGATGAAGTGAATTGACACACATGGCAAACTTTTCATACAGGACAGTGCTTAGTGCTTCATACGGGTGGCCTTCATTGTCAAGCTAACCATGCTTTACATACTAGAGCAAACATTTGATCAAAACATATCGCTTGTCTTTTATAGGATGCCGATTGTCTCATGGGCACTGCAAACAGTGATGCTGTGGTGCTTTCTGGAGCCAGGTATCTTGGGAAGGAAATGGTGAGCCATTGTGTGTGTGTGTGTGTGTGTGTGTGTGTGTGTGTGTGTGTGTACACGTGTGTGTGTGCACACACGGGTGCATGTTCTGGTCCTGAGGCTTGAACTCAGGACCTGGGCACTGTTTCTGAATTTTTCTACTCAAGCTAATATTCTACCACTTGTGCCACACTTCCATTTCTGGCTTTTTGGTGGTTCATTGGAGATAAAAGTCATAGGAACACTCCAGACTAGGCTGGCTTTGAACCATGATCCTCAATCTTAATCTCCTGAGTAGCTAGGACTACTGTTGTGAGCCATCAGTGCCCGAATTGTAATTGTTTTTTTATTTATTCTTTTCCCCAGCGCTGTTTGAGTTTTCTCAGGTGCTCCCTAATGTGAAATGGAGTTGTATGTGAAAAGCTGATTATAAGCAAAAAATATTGTGTGTTGGAAAATGTGTTTAATTCACCCTGGCTACTAGATATCTTTGGCTAGCAACAATGTGCTAGAGTGGTTAGTTATTAACTCTAAGAATTGCTGGGCTGATCTGAACTGTAGGTACCATCTCTGTTCAGCTTTGCAGGAGAAAATCCCATTCATCAGCCTGAGAAAAGATTCACATTGAAAATTCAAGATATGAGCCAAGTACTGGTGGCTCACGCCTGTCAACCTAGCTACTCAAGAGGTTGAGATATGAGGATTGTGGTTCAAAGCCAACCCAGGCAGGAAAGCCCATGAAACTTTTATCTCCAATGAACCACCAAAAAGCCAGAAGGGAAGCTATGACTCAAGTGGTAGAGTGTTATCCTTCATCAAGGGACAGTGCTTAGTCCTGAGTTCAAGCCCCAGGACTGGCAAACGTGTGCATGAACATACCCTCCAAACCCCTTACCCACAAATTCAAGATATGATTTCTACTAAATGGTTGTCATTTTATTCCATCTATTACAATAAAAAAGAATCCATAGTTGGGATAATATAGGCAGGGTAAGGTGATAGGGAAGCTAGAAAATAGATTCAAAAAATTAAGCTGGAATTAGGAGTGAGGGTATAATCAGGCTAAAAAAAATAAATAGTCTTTAATCCTAGCTACTGGCTCACGCCTGTCAACCTAGCTACTCAGGAGGCTTGAGATCTGAGGATCCTGGTTCAAAGCCAGCCTGGGCAGGAAAGTGCATGAGACTCTTATCTCCAATAAACCAAAACTGGAAGTGGCACAATGGCTCAACTGGTAGAGTGCTCGCCTTGAGCTGAAGAGCTGAGGGACAGCGCCCAGGACCAGAGTTCAAGCCCCACATCAACAACAACAACAAATAATAATAATCGGTGGAAAAATCATTATAAGCACAAGAAGTTGAATCAAAAACTGTTTCAAGAACCCACAGACCTTTCTTTCTAACACTTTCGTTTTTTCTTTTTTCCACATGTAGAGTAAAGATTTCTTCTCCAGAGAAGTAAATAGGTGTGGGAATAAAAAGTGCCTTTTTTTGGTAAATCTATGACCAGAATGATTATCTTAAATACGATCATGAGGAGCAGACTTCCATGTCACAAAACCCCTTTGCCAATCCAGATCCACTGTGCCAGTCTTGCATAATAGTAGCAAAATGAAGAAAAACAACCAAAGGATAATTGAGAAGTTGTTAGGTAACCCTTCATCCAGGTGACCGGTTTGTGAATAAGGGGCTCCAACCCACATAGAGGCATGAAGGTCACCTACGAAAGCCCTAATTCTCTGTTTGTAAGAAGCCGTCAAATTTTCCCACTCCTGGCAACTGGCAAGATACTGTCAGCTAACTTGTGTGAGGTTTTGTGGATGACTTCAAGCTTGTATTGTTAATCTGAGTTCCTCAGGGGTCACAGTGGGGCATGGAAAATCTGGTAGGGTTCCCTTTTCTTTCTTTTTCTTTCTTTTTATTTTTCAGTCATGGGACTTGAGCTCTGGGCCTGGGTACTGATCTTGAGCTCTTCAGTGCCCTACCACTTGAGTTACAGCACACTTCTGGTTTTCTGGTGGTTAATTGGAGATGAGTCTTACAGATATTCCTGCATTGGCTGGCTTTGAACTGTGATCCTCAGATCTCAGCCTTCTGAGTAGCTAGGATTACAGGCATGAGCCACCAGTGTCCAGAGGGTTCTCTTTTCTATTCGGGAAATCTCTTTTCCACATACCTTCCCAAAGATACCTAAGAAACCAGAAACAGAACTTGATTATTTTGTGGCCCTTGGGATTGAATTTAAAGTCTCACATTTACCAGGCAACTATTCTACTATGTTAGCTATACCCTCAGTCCTGTTTACTTTTAGGGTTTCTTTCTTTCTTTCTTTGTTTCCCTCAGATAGGGGTCTCATGTTTTTACTCCTACTGACCTTGGACCACAGTCATTCTACTTTTGCCTCCAGAGTAGCTGGGATTATAGTCATGCATTATCATGTCTTGATTTTTTTTAAGAATTTGTATTAAAGTTTGAATTCAGGGCTTTGAGGCTCAAGGCTGGCGTTCTACCCCTTGAGCCACACCTCTACTTCTTGCCTTTTGCTGGGCGGTTGGATATAAGACCCAGAGGATTTTCTGTTTGGGCTGGCTGGGAATTTGATCTTTATATCTCAGCCTCCTGAATAGCTAGGAGTGCAGATGTGAGCCACCAGTGTCTTTTCCTTCCTTCCTCCTCCTCCTCCTCCTCCTCCTCCTCCTCCTCCTCCTCCTCCTCCTCCTCCTCCTCCTCCTCCTCGTCCTCCTCCTCCTCCTCCTCCTCCTCCTCCTCCTCCTCCTCGTCCTCCTCCTCCTCCTCCTCCTCCTCCTCCTCCTCGTCCTCCTCCTCCTCCTCCTTCTCCTCCTCCTCCTCCTCCTCCTCCTTTTCCTCCTCCTCCTCCTTTTCTTCCACTTCCACCTCTTCTCGTTCTCACTAAATTTTGTCTTGGCTAGCGTTCAACTATGGTTCTCCTATCTCTACCTCTAGAGAAGTGAGTCAGCATAGCTGGAAAGGAAATAGAATTTTTGCCTGACTCACTGGGGTGACAAGAGCAGCAGGAATTCATATCATCTCAACCGTCTCTCAACCTTTTCTAATTCATTTCTTCCTCCCTCTAAACTTTGTGTTTGTGTGTGTGTGTGTGTGTGTGTATGCGCGTGCGTGCGCACGCACGCACGCACGCACATTTATAATTGTGCTAGTACTAGGGCTTAGACTCAGG
Source organism: Dipodomys merriami (assembly GCF_024711535.1). NCBI lineage: Eukaryota > Metazoa > Chordata > Mammalia > Rodentia > Heteromyidae > Dipodomys > Dipodomys merriami. Next base: position 92,972 of record NW_027203226.1, on the reverse strand, counting down.
GCCTGGAGCTCTCATTTGGCTTTTATTGCTTAAGACTGTACTTTACCATATCGACCACAGCTCCATTTCCAACCCTTTTTTGCCACTCGTGGGGCTTGATCTCAGGGCCTGGGCACTGTTCCTAAGCTTCTTTTGCTCAAGGCTAGTGTTCTCCCACTTTAGCTACAGTGCTATTTCTGGTTTTTCTGTGTATGTGGCACTGAGGAATTGAACCCAGGGCTTTAGCCATGCTAGGCAAACACTCTACCACTAAGCCACCTTCCCAGCCCCTGTTCCCAATTCTTTGCTGGTTGATTGGTGATCAGGCTCTCACAGACTTTCCTGCCTAGACTGGCTTCAAACCGAGGTACTTAGATCTCAGCCTTCTGAAGAGCTAGGATTATAGGCACGAGCCACCAGCATTCAGATTCATGCCATGTTTTTTTGTTTTGTTTTTTGTTTTTGTTTTTGCTTCTGATTCAGATTGTAAGCATGTCTTGGATGGATTTATATCTTGCTTAGGTCCATAACCCACACAGTACAAAGTAGAGTTTACCTTCACATGAGGTGAATTCTCATGGGCATTTAGTGGTGAAGGTTACATAGTATGGGCTATTATAGGACCCAGGCAGTATGTGATAAAATGGAAAAGCACACAGCAGAGATCCTGGCATCTCTTTGATGGCCACAAAGGGGAAGTCTGGGTTTCCTCCTTCTTGACATAAGTTCCTTTTTGGATTCTCCACATGTGAAGTTGCTCTGAAGCGATCCTTCTTTGATCTCCAACAGAATGCGCTTTGTAGAGCATCTCCATCCCTGATCCCCTGTGCCTCTCCTTCCCACAATAGCCGGATATTCTTCAGAGATAATGCCATCTGCACAGTAGCTTTGTGTATCCTTCATGTCCCTCAGAAGTAGGGGTGGGGAGGCTTCAAACTTAGAGACCTACAGCATCACTGAAAGGTCTTTGTTGCTTTTCCTTGAGATAAATGGGTGTCAGTGTCTCTGGGCAAAAGGAATAAAACTTTGCACAGGGATTCTCAGATCTCAGCCTCCTGAGGAGCTAGGATTACAAGGTGTGTATCACTGACACCTAGCTGGATTCTTTTTTTTTTTTTTTGTCAGACCTGGGTGTTGAACTCAAGACCTGGGCACTGTCCCTGAGATCCTTTTGCTAAAGGCTAGCACTCTACCACTTGAGCCACAGCCCCATATCTAGCTTTTTCTGTGTATATGGTCCTGAGGAATCAAACTCAGGGCTTCATGAATGCTAGGCAAGCACTCTACCACTAAGCCCTGCATTTCAAGCCCTGCATTCATGTTTGAGAATGGTTTTCTTTCTCTTGTCAGCCCTCTTTCCTTCTTGTAGTTTCATGAGAACCTCAATTCCTTTCTCCTGAACACCACCAGTTTCTCCCCCAAGTGGAAAAGAGATGGAAAGGATTCAGAGTTTTGTAATGCTTTGTTTTGGCTTTATTTTTCTTCTATTGATTTCTTTGTAATTAAAAAGGTCATAGAAATGTGAGGGGCTGGGAAGGTGACTCAGTGGTAGAGTGCTTGCCTTGCATACCTGAGGCCCTGGGTTCGATTCCTCAGCACCACATAAGCCAAATGAAAAAGCCGGAAGTGGCGCTGTGGCTCAAGTGGTAGAGTAATAGCCTTGAGCTGAAGAGCTGAGGGACAGCGCCCAGGCCCAGAGTTCAGGCCCCACAACCGGGCCAAAAAAGAAAAAAAGAAATGTGAGAGAAATGGTAGAAAGATGGACGGGATCCTAATAGATGAGGTGGGTGGAATATGGTCAATAATGGTGAAAGCATCTGGTTGTAGAGAATGTGGACTGACAATCATTCCTTCATGCTGAGTTTTTGGGGTAGGGAAGCCAAAGGCCCAGGGAAGGGACTTGAGTGGCCTGTGGAAATTCTGTGGGCAGGGCTCTCAGCGAACAGCGCCCCTGGTGGCCAAATCCAGTGTAGCAGTGCATGTTAATTTGGGAAGCAAAGAACTATCTGGCTCCCCACTCACCATGCAGAGACAGGAGAAATGAATACACCCGGGGACATTTTTTTAGATACAGCCATAGAATGCATACATCTCTCTAGAGAATCAGCCTCTGTGGGCAGCTGGTGGTTTAGCTAAGAAGTGCAGGGTTGGAGAAGAAAGGAGGGAGAAAGAGCCAGGGATGTTGATTTCTTGTTTTTAGCTCTGTTAGCGTCTTCTGTCCCCTGTGCTAAGCAAGGTATTGTCAAGTGACTTTTTCAGAAGTGCAGTGTTGGATTGCTCTGCTGGTACTCAGAGACTCTAAGACAAGCATCTTCTTCAGTCCTCTATTCAATAGTTTTCCTGCTGACCCATAAACCACACATCATCTCTGGGCATGGTTATGTTTCTCTCTCTCTCTCTTTTCTTCTTGGTGCTGGTTTTGGGGCTTGAACTCAGGGCCTGAGTGTTGTCTCAGAGTGCTGTCTATAACTTGAGCCACAGCTCTACCTCTGGTGTGTGTGTGTGTGTGTGTGTGTGTGTGTGTGTGTGTGTGTGTGTGTGTGTGTGTGTGTGTGTGTGTGTGTGAGTGTGTGTGAGTGTGTGTGTGTATGTGTTTGGTGCTTAAATGACAAAAAGAGTTTCATACATTTTCCTGCCCAGGCTGAGCTTGAATGATGAGATCTCAGATCTCAGATCTCTCCTCAGATCTCAGCCTCCCATGTAGCTAGGATTACAGACATGTGCCACTGGTGCCAGAATATGGTTACCACTTCTTCCTTTTCTCCTGTTTCTGTGGTTCCTTTTGTTCATTCCTGGCCACCTCCATTTGGTGAAGAATGTTTTAGCCATCTTCTTCCCAATCCCTTACCCTTTCAAGAAGCCATGTGTGATATGATCACCAGATGCAATCTCTTTGATCATAAATAGGATCCCATTTTACTTCCTGAACTGCCTGTTACACAGTGGCCTCAACAAATGGCCTATCTCCTTCCTTTCTCACAACAAGCCTATGATCAAAGCAGTTGTCTTTTATAAAAATTGCCAAACTGTGGGCCAGTGGCTTATACTTACAATTCTAGCTGAGATCTGAGGATCATGGTTTGAAGCCAGCTTGGGCAGACAAATCTGAGAGCCTCTTATCTCCAATTAACAACCAAAAATAAAGAGCTTTATGTACAGCACCAACCTTGATCTGCAAGAAAACTCAGGAGCAGTGCCTAGGTCCAGAGTTCAAGCTCTAAGACTGTCAGATGCACACACACATACACACACCTGCACTTACACACACATACACACACACATACACATACACACACTTGTCAATTTATTGTTAAGAAATGGAGACACAGATTAAGCAGCTTGTCCAAGATTAACTCACTGACAAACAGCAAAGCTAGGGAATAGACTCATGCCTCATGGGCTCCATCAGTCATACTTGTTCTTCCTGGACTGCCATATCAGCTGCAGAGCTCTGCCTGGTTGTTGGAAACATGAATTTTGGCATCTTGAGATGGGTGGCAAATCCCTGTGTATCTCTTGGCAGGGCTGAGCCTGGTGAAGCTATCTGGGTCGCCCAGGTGGACATTGTTTCAACAACAGTGATATATTCAGGTCCCATGAGAGAAAGAGACTCTTGGGCCTCTTCCTTCTTCTGCTTTGGTGCAGGAGGAGCTACAGCTTCAAGGAGAGTGAGAATTTGGCTCTGGTCCCTGGGCTATTGCCAAACCAGCCTTGTAGAGGCTGCTTCTGCTTAGGGATTATCACAAATTCCTGGGCCCTGCACCTGACAGCCAGCCACCTGCACGATGTGTTCAGAAAGACAATAGAAGCCACCACTGCAGAAGCCTTCTGTTTATGTTCCGACCCTCCTCATCCATCATGCCAGATAATGGAGTCAGTGCGACAGTCATCTTCGTCCCAGATGAGGATTCAGGGGTGAGGTGTCACTTCTCTGGGGGACAGAGGGCCTTAGCTCCCTCGGGGAAGGGCGGTCACCTCCTTCTGGCACGTTTGTCAGGCATTTCCTCATTCAACTCCCATTTGTTAATGCATGTATTGAGCAAGTTGCTGATGCCTAGCTACTGGTAGCAGCCAATAGTCCTTGACCTCTTCTAAAAGATGAGAAGAAACAAGTGCTACCATTCCTCCAGGGTAGTCAGCAAGAGTCTGAAAGTTTAGTTTCGAGATTGCTGCTAACCATGTGTGTGTGTGTCTGTGTGTCTGTGTCTGTGTGTGTGTGCGCGTGCATGCGCATGTGCGCGCCCGCACGCACTCGCATGCCAGTACTGAAACTTGAACTTAGAACCTTCTGTTTGCTCTTGTTCAACTTTGTTGCTCAAGGCTGGTGTTCTACCATTTTATCCATACCTGTACTTTCTTGTGCTGCTTAATTGGAAATAACAGCCTCCCAGATTTGTGTGCCCAGGATTCTCAGATCTCAGCCTCCTGAGTAGCTAGGATTATAGGCATGACTCGGCACACAGCTTCTTGCTAATTTTTGAATAAAAGTTCAGAAAGCCATTTTCATCCTTGGAGCCAGAACTAATCCATTGCTTTTCATGCATGATCTCTCTCTTTACAATTGGTGATTTAAAAATAAATAAATGAGGGCTGGGAAGTTGGCTCAGTGGTAGAACGCTTGCCTTGCATGCCTGAAGCCCTGGGTTCTATTCCTCAGCACCACATAAGCAAAAAGAAAAAAGTCGGAAGTGGCGCTAGGCTCAAGTGGTAGAGTGCTAGCCTTGAGCTGAAGAGCTGAGGGACAGCGCCCAGGCCCCAGAGTTCAGGCCCCATGACCGGACCCCACCCCCCAAAAAATAAAAAAATAAAGAAATGATCCTTAGTTATGGTGGGCCACTAAACCTTTCAAAAGGCTTAGAAGGGGACTGGGAATGTGGCTCAGTGGTAGAGCGCTTGCCTTGCATGCATGAGGCCCTGGGTTTGATTCCTCAGCACCACATAAGCAAAAAGAAAAAAGCCGGAAGTGGTGCTGTGGCTCAAGTGGTAGAGTGCTAGCCTTGAGCTGAAGAGCTGAGGGACAGCGCCCAGGCCCAGAGTTCAGGCTCCAGACCGGACCCCCCCCCCCGCAAAAAAAATACATTTCAAAAGGCTTAGAAACCAAGCAAAGGCTGGAAGTATAGCTTTATGGTAAAGCATTTGTCTAATATATATGAGGCCCCGAGTTCATCCAACAGCACAAAACCAAATAGCAGCCAACCAAAGTTCTTCCTCCTGAGCTCTAGCCTCTCTCCAAAGTGACAGCTTTTCCTTTCTGGAAAGCAGATTGGGGACACGTAAAAAAAATATGAGGGTGTTCTTTGTAGAAACTTGATTTTCTTAGCTAAACCATTTATCTTAGAAGCCTTTCTGTGCCAGTGCGATATGTTGAATTTATTCTTTTTAAAGATTGTTCAGGATAATATTGTAGGGATGTGCAATACTTAATGATGCAACCCAATGGCTCTGTGTGTGTGTGGCAGTACTGGGGTCTAGCACTACCACTTGAGCCATAGCTCCACTTCTACTTTTTGTTGGTTAATTGGAGATAAGATCTCACAGACATTCCTGACTGGGTTGGCTTCAAATTTTGATCTTCTGATCTCAGCTTCCAGAGTAGCTGGAATTACAGGTGTGAGCCACAGGTGTCTAGCCCCGTTTGATATTGACAGATGCTTGTGGGTTTTTTTTTTTCTTTTCTGGTTGCTTTATATTCAGCTCTACAATTTCCTTGGCATACTTTAGGCTAAATGCTTAGTGAAGAAACTGCTGATTCAGAAATGTGATTTAATTTGTTATAGCTGTTTCCATATTGTCTTCTGAAGCATCCTACTGTATGAGACTATTTTTTCCTTACAATTTTCCTTCTTTTGACCAGTCTTGCAAAACCCATTTTCTAGTATGTGGAAGGAATATCCTGTTATCTCTAAAAATGACTTACAACTTCATTTAAAAAATTCTTTTGTGCTACTATATATGTTTGTATTCTGTCCTTTTTTTGAAGGGAGCTTAGTGAAAGTGTTATTGTTCATCTGTGTACTCATAAAGGTATTTTTGCTTTTTGTTTTTTTTTTTTGTGAGTCGTGGGGCTTGAACTCAGAGCCTGGGCACTGTCCCTGAGCTATTCAGCTCAAGGTTAGCTATCTATCACTTTGAGCCACAATACCACTTCCAGTTTTCTGATGGTTTATTGGAGATAAGAGTCTCGGAAACATTCCTTCTTGGGCTGGCTTTGGACCTCAATCCTCATATCTCAGCCTCCTGAATAGCTAGGATTACAGGTGTGAGCTACCAGCAGCTGGATTATTTTTAATTTTTAAGTTGTCTAATAAGAAAAAGGTTTTAGAGAAGAAAGTCCACCTATATGAATGTAACCAAAAGCTGCTTGGCTCTAATTGAGGAGGCCAGAAGGAAAGGTAAGAGTTTGAGAGTCATTTGTTTGTAAAAACAATCCCATCTCATTATTCTATAGGGACTTGGCCTGTGATGGCCTTGATCCTTTGTGAGTTCCTGTAAGTAATGTGCTAATCTGCTTTTCCCAGTACTTGTCCCTAATTTGCAATTGTCATAGAGCAATAGTGTTTGGGGTTGGAGGCATGGCTCAGGTGATAGAGCACCAGCCAATGAGCAAAAACATCAGATACCAAATTTGAGTCCTAGTCTCAAAAGAAAATGTGTGAGGAAAATAAAGTATTACCTGATTGAAATACATATAAACATCATAATCACACAGTTTCAAATCTTTATTTAAATCATGGATCCATTTGAGTTGATTTCTTCTTTTAAAACTGCTAGAGGTAGGGATCTGATTTTATTCATCTGCACGCAAGATATCTAATTTCTCCAGTCTCATGTATTGAAAAGATTGTAACTTTTCCAGTACCTGCCTGTCTTTTCTGGGCATGGTCAAAAATCACTTGGCTCTAGATGGTGGGGTTTATATATAAGCTCCATATTCAGTTCCATGCATCTAAATGTATTTTTAAATATATTTTGTGCCTTTCCTTGGGCTTAAATTTAGGGCATTCAGTTCCATGCATCTAAATATGGTTTTAAATATTTTTGTGCCTGTCCTGGAGGTTGAATTTAGGGCCTGGGTGCTGTCCCTGAGCTTCTTTTGCTCAAGGCTAGTTTGACCACTTGAGACGCAGCTCCGCTTCCAGCTTCTTCTTGCTTCAGATTAAGATCCTCAGATCTCAGCCTTCTGAGTCTCTAGGATTAAATATATGAGCCACTGGTGCCTGGATAGTTTTTCATTTTGAATAAAAGTTTACAGAATCAAATACTTCTTTCAAGGATAATTGACTATATATAGTAATCAATAATTTCAATTTTGTATCTTTAAATGGGTGTGTCAGCTGGGCACTGGTGACTCACACCTGTAAGTCTTTGATACTCAGGAGGCTGGAGATCTGAGGATCATGGTTCAATGCCAACTCAGGCAGAAAAGAAGTCCGTGAAACTCTTATCTCCTGTTAAACACCAAAAAGCTAGAAGTGGAGCTGTGGCTCACATCATAGAGTGCTAGCCTTGAGCACAAAAGCTCAGGGTCAGGGTCCAGGCCCCGAGTTCAAGTCCCAGTTCTGGCACACATGCTCCACTAAAGAGAAATAGTGGTTATTGGTCATCCCCAATTCCCCTTTAATGCACAAATCCCATCTTCATCATTTGAATCCTTCCTGTGAGTATTACATAGGTGATTGCATGAATATTGGAAGCTTACTTTAGGTGAATGTCATTCTTTGCTAAGCCACAGAGACATGATTCTAACTTGATTTTCTGTGGACTTGCCTCTACATATATGTATATAATTTGTGTATAAATACATATATATTTATATAATTTAATGTAATTATAATACAATATATGTATAATATAATGTATGATATAACATATGCTCATGTATATGCATACATAAATTATATACAATTATATAAATATATAAGTAAATGTATACATAAAATTTATGTATAAATTATATACATATGTAATTTAAAATTAAATATAATTAAGAAATTTAAATTAAATATGAAAATATGCCTCCATCAGCCATACTGTCCTTATGTGTTCTAATTTCTCTTCACTATTTTCAGACATATTGAGTGTACAACTGATTGTAGAAAACATTGTACAATAGATTCTAGAATATGTTCCAGACCCAATCCTGGAGACTATGCCAGTGCCTATTCTTGAACCCATTCAAGAGCATACTTTCTGGAAATGTTCTAGAACATTTTTTTAGAGGTATGACCTGTTGAGTTTCTGACTTGTTTGAACCTGTATATGTCCCTGTTTCTCTCTGTGTTTTCTGTCTGCTCTCCTATTGGGGTCTCTCCTGTTGTCATCTTTGTGAATTCCTTCTCTTCTTTTCCCCAACTGAACCTCATGTCCATCACCTGGTTTTTTGCTCTTTTCATCTTGGTGAAGAGCTTGTTTTTTTAAAATATATATTTTTATTGTAAAGATACTGTACAGAGGGGTTATTGTACAGAGGTTACAGTTGCTTGAGTAAGGTAATGAGTACATTTCTTATCGAGCGTTGTTATCCCCCCTTTGTTTTTCCCCTATGGTTTTTTTCCTCCCCACCTCCCCAACTCCTCTCCCCACTCCCCTCCTCCGTGCCTGAAGTTGTAAAGTTTGTTTTCAACATAGTGTCTTGTACTTGTCATTGTTACAATGAGCCAACCTCTATCCCTATTTAAGCATCTTGTTTTTTCCCTTCCCCTCCCCAAATTAGAAAAATGTATATACAAGAATCAGGACACTAGAATCAAATACAGTGAAAACAGGGGTTATACCATGGGAAAGGAACATACCAAAGAATCAAAAATACCCACATACTACATTATAAATATGTTAAAAACAATTGCTAGAAAGAAAAAAAAACACTGTCTATCTTGGGGTTCATTTTGCTTAACATCATCTTATGGTCATATGTACAGAGCTTTTAACCTTTGCTGCGTGTCCTAGACACATACCAGTTATTGCAAATAAGAGAAAGCATGGGACCTATGTTTCTTTAGGCCTGGCTTACTTCACTTAATAATTTTTTACAAGTCTTTCCATTTCCTAACAAATGGGGCAATATCATTCTTTCTGATGGAGGCATAGAATTTCATTGTATATATATATACCACGTTTTCTTGATCCATCCATCTACCGAGGGCATCTGAGTTGGTTCCATACCTTAGCTGAGATAAACATAATTGTGCTGGTAGCTTTAGTGTAGTCTTGTTTGTGATCATTTGGGCCCCAAAAGTGGGATTAATGGGTCATAGGGGAGCTCTATGTGGAGTCTTTTGAGGAACCTCCATACTACTTTCCAAAAGTCGTTGAACAAGTTTCCACTCTCACCAATAATGCAGTAGGCTTTCCTTCTGTCCACATCCCCTCCAGCATCTGTTGTTATTAGCTTTCTTGATTCTAGCCATTCTAAGTGGGGTGAGGTGGAATCTCAATGTTGTTTTTATTAGCTCTTCTTTGAATGCTAGAGAAATTGAGCATTTCTTCATGTGTCTATTGACCATAGTGAAGAGCTTCTTTGGGGAGTTTTCTCAGAATAGACACACAGGAACAAACATTGAAAGGAAAACTGTTTTCTGAAATATTACTGGTTTAATCTCTGCACTTCATTGACCTTTGACTTGGGAAGAGGACTCTGGGTTAGAAATTATTTTCTCTTCTCATTTAAAAGGCCTGGTTTCATTTTCTTCAAAGTTTCATGAAGTTCTATTGAGTGAGCATTGGTATGTATTCACGTGTTTTTTTTTCTATAGGGGAATTTTTAGCTTTTTAAATATTATTTTAATTTTAATATAATTTAAATTTTAATACAAAAATTTAAATATAATTTTAATGTAATTTATTGTTGATATATTTTAATATAATTTTAATGTGTTGTACAGAGGGCCTACCATCTCATAAGTCAAGTAATGAGTACATTTCTTCTTTTGGAAACTGTCACCCCTTCCTTTACTTTCTGTTTCCCCCTGCCTTCCCTGCCCACAAGTTATATAAGTCATTTTCCAAATAGTTTCTACTGAATAACATGAGTTCATTTGTTTATTCTCCCTTCCTCCCTTTCTGGGCCCTTTCTTTACTCACCTCACAGAAGAAGAAAAAATCAAAAATACCATCACCACCAAAAACAACATTTGTATATTTTGCTCTTCATCTGGAGAAATCGGAAATTTCTTTGATCATTCATTGTTGAGCACTAGTCTTGACTTAAGTCTGTTTTATCCTGTACTGATCTTTTTGTTGTTGTTGTCTGTTGTGGGGCTTGAGCTCAGGGCCTGGACACTGTCCCAGAACGTTTTTGTGCTCACAGCTACTGCTCTACCACTTGGGCCACAGCACCACTTCTGAGTTTTTGAGTTTTAGAGATAAAAGGCTCACAGGGACTTTGCTGACCAGGTTGGCTTTGAACAATGATCCTCACACCTCAGTCTCCTGGGTACCTAGTATTACAGGCGTGAGCTTGTAATTACAACTTAGCTTGGGCTGAGCCTCTCACTATGGAAACTCAGGTTATTTCCTTATAGGAAAGATTAGAAAGTATTCTGTGATTACTGCCTTTCTATTCTTCCCCCATTTCTTTATTAGACTTCCTATTACACAGGTGCTGGAATTTATGGATGAATTATCTGTCTTTCTAGTATTTTCTTCCTTGTTATCCATTGTTTAGTCTTTTATGTATTTATATTTGCTAGATTATCTTCTACTCTGTCTTATGATCCTTAGGTTTTTATTTCTCCAATCACATCCTTATTTTCCAAGAATTCTTTCAGCTTTGTTATGACTCCTTTAATAGAATCATATTTTAATTTTATGGATTCAGGGTCTCTGGCTGCTCTCTCTCACAGGCTAGTAAGGACAAATTTTGTTTTTCTCTTTCAGTTTTTCATCTTCCTGAATAGTGTATGTTCCTCTCTCCTCTCACCTCTGTCCCCTCCAAAGTATATTTTTCCTGTCTTGTCTTTTTCTGTTGTTGTGCAAATCTTTTCTCTTACATCAATCTTCTTTGGTTATCTGCTTATATTTAAGCATGGATACCACTGAGAGGGTTCATCCAGAGCTTTTTGTGTGCATGTATGTTTGCATTTTAAAAAGATTGGTTGTGCTGACTTAGGAGAAATGTGAGGGGTATTTACTTCTTGAGGTCTTTTCTCCGTGAGATGTTTGGGTTCTGCAGAAAACAATTTCTCATATCTTGCTGAGAAAATGTGGCTATCTCTGAAAAAACTAATGAGTTTTGGGAGGAAAATAGGAGGCTCCAACTGACCACTCCTCCAAGAGATTTTTCTTTGCCTGAGGCACTGGATATTATATTTGCAGTCCAATGATAATAGGGTTAACACAGATGATATTCATAATGGCGGGCATTCATCTGTTTTCTGACCTCTGGACACCATCAGAATCAGAACAGGTTTGCTCAAATGAGTTCTAGATTTAGTCCTCAACCAGATGTCATACAGAGTCCCTCAGAGTGCCCGATATTTAGTAGGGTCTTCAGTTATTTGTTGAAGGATTGCCATAAATCACTCAAGTCCTATTAATCAAATGGTCAATCTTTTAATCATTAAGTTGCCAAGTTGAAAGGGCCTTTTAGTCTGTGTCATACCTGAGGTCTAAACATTTTTAAAAATGAAGTCAGGCATTGACTCTACCCTCTTGTACTCTGTTATTATCAATTATCAATCTTCTTTATCCTCGCATTGATCTCAAATGTCTGGCTCCAAATTCTATTTGTGTGACTGCCCTTTCCCCAAGAAATCCCGGCTGCAATAGCTCTTGTTTTATTCTATTTTTTCTTTCCTTTGGGTTCTTGAGCATAAGGTCTCCCTGTATAAGCCAAGGTTGACTTCTAAGCAGTCCAGAGTGGCCTTGAACTCATGACTTTCTGCTGATTGGGATTATAGACATTTACTATTTCATACCCTCCCTGCAACAAGTTTTTCCTGCATATCAATTAACTAATGTTTATATCATCAAACATACCTGCAGAATGGCTTTTGATGATAATAGGAGTTTCAGGACCAAACAAGTAGCCATGAGCCTTAGAGATTTTGTGCTTTCTCCTGTGGTTATATAGCCTGATAAGCATTGTAGAAAGCTTAGCAATATTTCTGCCCTCTAGAAACTCATAGTCTGGATGGAAACAGTAAATCCAGAACAATTAGGGGAGCTTTTGTTGTGGTTTCTCTGCAAAGGGACCTAGTAGCGTGGGCTCAGATTGAGTGCACATGACAGGAACTGTACACCCCAAACAGCAAATTTCTTCTTTATATTTGCCTAACTTTCCATCAAAATGTCAAGACTTTGCCTACTTTCATCACTTGTATGGCCAGTATCTAGAACAGTACTCAGATATTTCAGGGAGGAGGAGGAAGAGGTGAAGGTAGATGCATGGGGTTGATTCAGAGACTAACAGCTATAACTTTTCTTCTGAGGTTATGTGTTTATTGTTGCCCCTAGTAAGTTATCTCATGAACACATATCCAAAACAAAATCAAACAAAAAATCCCTTCCATCTCTGAAAGCATCTCATTCTATGACTTTATAAACTGTACAAGTGCTATTGGTTAGTAATAGCAGAAGTTTGGTTATTTCAATAGCTGATGGAGGACAACATAGTATGTATTTTTGAACTAGATATTGAGCTATTTTATTCCCTGATGTTATACTTCTGTTAGTTTTTTTTTTAATGTAGCCAAAGGTAGGGAGCGTCTCCTAGTCTATCGCCAGGTTCTGTTGGCGGGTCTCAAGGCAGCTGCACACCGACCTACTAATATGGCTAAAGTCTATGATGTTAAGACAAGGACTAGAAGAAAGTCCGGCGGCATACCCAGAGAGATTACAGGGAGCTTTTTCACAATATAACCTTTATGATTTGAACACTCCCGATTCTGCTCAAATGCTTATGTTTTCATACATAAATCAGGCTGCCCTGGACATTAAGAGAAAATTACAGTCATTACAGAGATTAGGAGAAAGAAATGTGAGGGAATTAGTTGCCATGGCAGATAAGGTGTACAATAAGAGAGAAACTCCAGAGCAGAAAGAGGAAAGGAAGGAAAGGGAAAGAGAAGTGGAAAGAAAAGAGAGAGAAAAAGAACAAGAAAAGAATCTCACCTGGGTCCTGCAACAACAACAGGCAGTACATAGGAAGGAATTGAAGGAGATTCTGGCTGTGACTCATGTCGTGGCAAGGGGACCCTGGAGACCCAGAAGGAATGGAAATGATTTCCAAAACCCAGGCTGAGACTGGGGCAAAACCAGTGTGCATATTGTAAAGAATAAGGGCATTGGGCCCATGAGTGTCCCTTTAAGAAACAGGAAGACAAGAAAACCAGGAACGGAAAGTACTTTCCACCCAAAAGTCCCCAAGTCCTAGCAGCCAGAGAATTAGACGAAGACAGCGACTGAGGGGGACAGGGCTTGGAACCCTTCCCTGAGCCTAGGATAACCTTAAGAGTGGAAGGGAAACTTGTGACGTTCCTGGTTGATACAGGGGCTTAAAACTCAGTATTATGGGCTGACAAGGGAAAAATAAAAAATAAGAAAGCTATAATATAAGGTGCCACTGGTATCAAAACTTATGATTGGACTACAAACAAGACAGTGGACTTAGGAAATGGCAGAGTGACACATTCCTTCCTAGTTATTCCAGACTGCCCATATCCTCTTCTAGGTAAAGACCTCTTGTCAAAAGTGACAGCCCAAATCCAATTTACTCGAGGAGGAATGAAGGTTCTAAATGAAGCAGGAGAACCAATGAAAGTGTTAGTGACTTGTGCCCAAACAGAGGAATATAGAATTCATCAGACTGAATCCCCCAAGAAAATTGAGTCTGAGGTTGAATTATGGTTGAGAGAATACCTGAAAGCCAGGACAGAAACAGGAGGAATGGGTTGGGCACAGCATATGCCTCCTATTTTTGTGGAGCTGAAATCAGTAGCAGACGCAGTTTAAATAAAGCAATATCCTATGTCCATTGATGCCTGAAAAGGCATAATTCCACATATACGGAGGTTGATAAAAGGACTCCTCATACAGACTCAATCAGCCTGGAACACACCTTTACTGCGCATTCGGAAGCCCAACAGCTTCGATTATAGGCCAGTTCAGGATCTGAGAGAAGTAAATAAAAGAGTAATGGACATTAATTTAACCATGACAAACCCTTATGCTTTGCTGAGTTCCTTACCTCTGGACAGGAAATGGTATTCAGTCTTGGACTTAAAAGAAGCTTTTTTCAGCCTTCCCCTGGCCCTTAAAAGTCAGGTATTGTTTGCATTTGAGTGGTATGATCCTGAGGGAGGCGTCAGCGGACAGCTAACGTAGACTAGACTTCTCCAGAGATTCAAAACTTTCCCTACTCTGTTTTATGAAGCACTTCACGAAGACCTACGTGAATATCAGGAAAGGAACCCAGGGGTGAGTCTGTTGCAGTATGTTGATGATCTACTGATAGCCACTAAGACCGAATTAGAATGCAGAGAATGAACTGCCAATCTGTTACAAACTCTGGGAGAGCTTGGGTATCGGGCATCGGCCAAAAAAGCCCAGCTTTGTAAACCAGAAGTACAGTATTTGGGATATATCCTCAGACATGGGCAGAGGTGGCTGACTGAGGCAAGAAAAGAGACTGTGTTAAAGATACCAACTACAAAAACTCCAAAGCAAGTGAAGTTGTTTATGGCGACTGCAGGATTCTGCAGAGTGTGGATACCACGCTTTGCAGAAATAGCCCTCCCCTGTATGAGGCCACAAAACTAACACAATAGCAGGCCTTTGAACTTCTGTAGTGACTCCTCTTGCAGGCTCCAGCATTGGCCTTGCCAGGTGTATCTAAACCTTTTACCCTTTTTTGTGAATGAAAAGGAGGGAGTGGCTAAGGCGGTGCTAACCCAGAAGCTAGGACCATGGAAAAGGACTGTAGCCTATTTATCAAAAAGGCTGGACTCTGTGGCAACCGGATGGCCACTGTGCTTATGAATAATAATAGCAGTGGCTCTCCTGGTTAAAGATGCCACAAAGATAATGCTGAGATAGCCCCTGACTGTGGCCACTCCCCATGCTCTGGAAGGAATTCTTAAGCAACCACCTGATAGTTGGATGAGCAATGCCAGGATGACCCATTATCAGGCTCTCCAGCTCAACCCAGGACACGTAACCTTTTGCATGCCAACTTTCCTCAACCCAGCTACTCTACAGCCAGATCCTGACTATGAGAAGCTGCTACATCAGTGTGAGGAAATACTAGCTCATGTCCTTGAGACCAGAGCAGACCAGCAAGACCAACCACTGCAGAATCCTGACCTGACACTGTACACCGATGGAAGCAGTTTCATCAGGGATAGACACAAGTGTGTGGGAGCTGCAGTGACCAGGAAGATCAGGCAGTTTGGGAAGAAGCATTGCCCAGAGGGACCTCAGCCCAGGGAGCAGAGCTAGTGGCATTAACAAAAGCCTTAAACATGGCTGGAGGGAAAAGACTGAATGTCTATACAGACAGTAGTTACGCTTTTGCAACAGCCCATATACATGAGGCTATATATGAAGAAAGAGTCCTGCTAACAGCAGAGGGAAAAACTATTAAAAATAAGGAACAGATTTTTGGGACTGCATAGAGTTGTGTGGGACCCGGCACAGTTGGCCATCATGCACTGTCCAGGACATTAAAAAGGGGACACCAAGACAGTGAAAGGCAACAGATTGGCCGATCAGACTTCTAGACAAGCAGCAGCTGGAAAATTAATCACCTTGGCGGACGGACACATACATCCTGGACCTAGAATGCTACCAGTACAGGCAGACTACACTAAAGAAGAAGAGGAATGGACATCAAAACTTCCTATGCCCAAAACCTAGATGGATGGTGGTGCATAGCTAACTAAAAATGTTAATTCCTCGAGTTCTAGGACTACGGATGTTAAAAAGAATTCACCGTGCCTCACACATGGGAACCAGGAGGATGCAGGACTTGCTAAGAGGCTGGAAGATCAAGATAAGAGAAGGAAATGGACTAATAGAAGACATTGTTAAAAAATGTAGAGCATGTCAGCTTACTAATGCCAGAAGGGGAAAAAAAGTTAATGGAAGTCGAATAAGGGTGACTAGGCCGGGAACGTACTGGGAGGTGGCTTTCACTGAACTTAAGAAAGGAAAGTTTGGTTACAAGTATTTATTAGTGTTTGTAGACATCTTTTCAGGATGGACTGAGGCTTTCCCAACCAAGCAAGAGACTGCAGGAATAGTGGCCAAGAAGATTGTACAGGAAATTCTCCCAAGGTATGGGTTTCCAGCAGTAATAGGGTTGGACAATGGACCAGCCTTTGTATCCAAGGTAAGTCAGGGAATAGCCACTGCACTGGGGACAGATTGGAATTGCACTGTGCTTATAGACCCCAGAGTTCAGGACAGGTTGAAAGAATGAATCGGACACTAAAAGACACCTTGACTAAATTAGCCTTGGAGACTGGCGCAGATTGGGTGACCCTTCTTCCCTTGGCCCTGTTCAGAGTTAGGAACTCTCCTTACCAGTTAGGATTGACTCCCTTTGAGATCATGTATGGCAATGCACCCCCAATGATCCTTAGCCTCCAATCGGAATTATTGTAGGAGCTGGGTGATGGAGACTTAACAACTGTTCCATTCTTGCAGAAGGTGCATGGAGAAATCTGGCCTAAGATAAAAGCCATTTACGAATCTGCTTCTATACCCAATCCTCACTCTTTCAGGCCTGGGGATTGGGTCCTGGTCAGGAGGCATCACCCAAGGCACTGGAGCCTAGGTGGAAAGGGCCATATATGGTGATTCTGACCACTCCCACAGCTTTAAAGGTACACGGAGTAACTGCGTGGATCCACCACACCCATGCCAATCTAGCTGATCTCTTCAATCCTGAGGAGGAGGAGCCAGCAGCATCTTCAGTGTCAGCATGGGAAGGTGTGCCTCACCCAAACAACCAACAACAACAAGATCAGATCACCCAACAACAAGATCAGAAGATTGTCCAAGGACTGTTTCTACTATTGATAAGTACTGTGGTAAAGGGAATTAACCCTCATGCCCCTTACCAACTAACTTGGCTGGTGAATCCTAAACGGGGCAAACCTATCCCTGTGGCAACAACAGAAGCCCCACTTAATACCTGGTGGCCAGACTTAACAATAGACTTATGTGATTTAGCAATTGGGAGTTGGGATATTCCCACCATTATGACCCTAGCAAACTGCCTGAATACAATGGCCAAACAACTTTTACAGCAACAAAAAGACATTGTAACTCACATGGGCTAGACAATAGGCCAGAAGGATGTGCCACCACAGCGAGAAGATATTACTTAGGGAGATGGCCTATCTATGTGTGTCATAGGGATGGGAGGAGCCCAGATCTTGCAAAAGGTGCTGTTATGAACAAGACTATTTTTGCAAAGAATGGGGTTGTGAAGCCCCAGGAGATGGACATTGGAAGCCATCCTCTAACTGAGACCTTATTACTATGGCTAGAAAAGGGACTTATCAGGGTGAAAAAAATTGTGGAGCAATTCTAGATGGACCGTGCAAACAATTCTGGTGTAATCCTCTAACTATTATGTTTACTGAGAAAGGGAAACAATTTTCTGTTTGGGCCCAAGGGAGGACATGGGGACTGAGGCTACAAAAGAATGATTATGACCATGGATTAATTTTTAGAATAAACCTTAGACAAGAAGTCATTAGAATAGCCCCGGTGGGCCCTAACCAGGTTATTCAGCTTATTTGGCCCAAGAAAGCCCCACGTGTGCCACCCCAACCTGAAAACTAACTAGCCCTATAGTTACAGAGTAACACCCTACATTAGTAGGCAGCAACCCCCAGAAAAGTAGAACCAGTGAACATAGTACTAGCATTGCCTAAAAATCCACTAATAGAATTGGTTATAGGTTCCTTTGCATTATTAAATGCCTCTAACTCAGAATTAACTATCTCTTGTTGGCTATGCTATGACACTGTACCATCTTATTATGAGGGGATAGCAGTGGTAGGTAATGTAACCAGGACTGTGAACCAAAAGGAGTGCAGATGGATTAGTCAAGTTGGATTAACAATGGGCCGAGTTACAGGTCAAGGGATCTGCATAGGTGAAGTACCTCAGGATATGAATTGGATTTGCAACAAAACCATAAAACTGCCTGAGAAGGGGAACGAACAGATGAAATATTTGATCCCTCCTAGCAACACATGGTGGGTGTGTAATCAATCTGGACTAACTAGTTGTGTGCATATAAATATTATAATGTAATGAGGAATTTTAAGATTTATGTGAACTCCAAATTTAAGGAAGATAGATATAAAAAAGAGCCTTTCACAGCTATTACAATTAGACTGCTGTTAGGTGCAAGCATTGGAAGGTTAGGAACAGGAATAGCGGCTTTAACAAGACAGGAACAGCATTATTTAGCCTTGAGGGAATCAATAGATGAAGATATTAAAAGAATAGAAAGCTCGATTTCCCGCTTGCAAGATTCCTTAACTTCTTTAACAGAGGTGGCCTTACAGAATAGAAGAGGACTAGACTTACTAGTTTTACAACAAGGTGGACTATGAGCTGCATTAGGAGAAGAATGCTGTTTTATGTAAATCACTCAGGGGTAGTGAAAAATAACATAACAAAAGTTAAGGAAGGATTAGAAGAAGGAAAGAAAAAATGAGAGTCTGGACAGAGATAGTTTGAATCATGGTTTAATTTTTCTCCTTGGGTAACTACCTTAATTTCTACGTTAATTGGACCCTTGCTTATATTACTGCTATTGCATACTGTTGGGCCTTGCTTGCTAAATAGATTGTTACAATATATAAGGGAAAGGTTGGAGACTATTGAATTAATGGTACAACACACCTATACTCCTGTAAACACATCTGATGTTGAAACTGAGATGTAATGTCATCAAGATTGATAACTGTGCCAAAACTCAAGGGGGGAATGTCAGAAACAAACTAAGGCCATATTGTGATAGCTTCAAAAGTTGACTAGTTTCAGTCTTTAATTCCTGTTCCAAGTGAATGTTGCAAAGGTTGCAAAAATGAGATGAACAATAATATGTTTGTGCAAAATTTTTGAGAACTGTTATTTAAAGATTACAGAACACCCGAGAACAGGATGGTTTCCCGACCCAGTCAGCAGAAGATTAACCACAAGAGTTGTCTGCCTTGATGGCTCAAGCAGACACCTGGTCCTGACCAATCAGAATAGAACTTGTCCCTAAACCATAGCATTGCTGTAATTTTGTGGTTTTTGCCTTTATAGGCCCAGCTGTATTCTTGCTCGGGGGCCCCCTTCCTTCCTCTGCTGCGTCTGGGGGTACAGGACGTGGCCTGAGGCTTGGCTTGTTGAATAAACCTTGCATTTTGCAGTTCAGGTTGCCTGGTCTCTCGGTAGTCGTCGGAGGGTCTCTGGGACTTGGGTATAACACCTTCAAGTGGGAAAGGGAAAGAGGAAGTAATAGTGGTGGGAGGGATAGTGGCAAGTGCTTTTCTGAGGCATGCCTGTGTGCAACTGAGTGGCCACCCATGATTCATGGACACACCTCAGCCTCCAAGATACCACCTGGCTTCCTGGAAATAGCTCCATTCCATCCCCACTCTTCCTGTGTTGTCTTCTTTGGGCCACCCTTCTGAGGGGACAGTGCTGTCAGCTGTCAGTTTGGTACCACAGACCATGCACATCAGCCATGCTAAGGACATTCAGGTTGTGTCTGCTGGACCTAGTGATCCTGTGTCCATCCTAGGAACACATGCCTGGTCACAGCACGGTCAACTACTTTCCACATTCTGGGTCTACTTCCCCTTCACTCCTCAGGAACTGCACAAACCAGGAATACATAGAGCCTCTCACACAGACACTTTTGACTTCAGTGGTAACCTCCCAAGCCTCTCGCTGCCTATTGGGTCTGGGATTGGAGGCAATGAGTAGGGCTAGACCCCTATGCCCACTGCATGAGGGATGATTCCCAATGAACACCTGAAGTTTCAGAATTAAAGGCCCCCATCTGCGGTTGTTGTTTTTTTTTTTTAATTTTATTTTATTTTATTTGAGAACATACTGTACAGAGGGGCTACAATTACATGGGCAGGATAATGCATACATTTCTTACCAAGCATTGCAGCCTCCTCCTTTGTTTAAACAACATCTCTATATGGGCACTGTCATGAATAGGACTTTGTAGCTGGGTGGCAGTGGCTTGTGCCTGCAATCCTAGATACTCAGGAGGCTAAGATATGACATGTTTGACACCAGACTTAGCAGGAAAATCAATGACTCATATCTAATTAACCACAGAAAGCATGAAGTGGAGCTCTGGACCAAGTGGTATGGTGCTATCCTTGAATGAAGAAGCTGAAGGACAGCACTCAGTTCATAAGTTCAAGCCCTAGTTAGGCAGGTGGTAGGGATCAAAAGGTGGTGTAAATAGTTAGCAAGGCCCAAGATAAGCTCATTATCAAAAACGAGAAAGAGATTAAGAAAAACTAGTACGAAGAACGGGAATGAAGAACGACATACCAGCATTGAGTATCCTACAAACAACACCAATAGCTCCAAATATTAAACACCATGAAAAATATCTAGAGGTTACAAAAACTGACTTCGGAAATTTCAGAACATCTGGGTGGCTTTAATTACTAATGCATGACATCCTTTTAAAAACAGAAGAACTGTGGCACACATTTGACTTCTTGATGAATTCTACCAAATATTTATGAAATGAAATTTGTAAAGATGAATTTGAAAGTTACCTGGGTTAATGGTTATGTGAAGAGACAGACATATTGATGAACATAGCCAGGCCTCAGGGGCTTTTTTTTCTTTTTGTCTGGCATGAGGCTTGAACCCTGGGCCTGGGTGGTGTCCCTCAGCTCTTCAGCTCCAGGCTAGTGCTCAACCACTTGACCCACTTCTGGTTTTCTGGTGGTGGCCTGGAGATGAGAATCCCGCAGACTTTCTTGTCCGGGCTGGCTTTGAACCGCGATCCTCAGAACTCAGCCTCCTGAGTATATAGGATTACAGGTGTGAACCACCAGTGCCTGGCTCCAGGGGCTTTTACCTGTCATTTTAGCTCTTCAGAGGTGGAGTAGGAGAGCTTAGGATAGTTCGTGAGACACTTACCTCCATGAACTACCAAAAGGCCTGAAGTGAAGCTGTGGTTCAATAGTAAAGTACTGGTTTTAGGAGAAAGGGAAAGGACTGTGCTCTGAGTTCAAGCTCCTGCAGTGGCACAAAGCAAAACAAAACAGAGATCAAAGTAAAAAAAAGTAAATAGTGGAAAATGTGTGCTTATGTAGACCTCTGACATAAGGACTAGACAGGCCTATGACAAATCTTGGCGATGTCAACTATGCCAATACACTGGCACGGCTGAGGATGGCCAGGTCATGGTACCTTGAACTAAAGGAAGAGGTCCAGAAGCAGAGGTCCAGAAGCAGAGGTCCAGCTCCTGAGTAGCTAGGATTAAGCACACCAAGCTAGGAAATAGGCTAGGATTTGAGCCAGAATTAAGTGCATCAAAGGGGTTAAGTGCAGCAAATCCGTCTGCCCGACTGAGTGAACATGGCATTTGACTATTTTCTCTGCCACTGCTTAGCTGTATTCCAGGAAGGATTGCAGAGGGAAAAGCAGATTGCAAAGGGAGAATCAGATAAAAAGCTGATAACCTGAATGAAAGCTCCAATGAAATAAAAACTACCTCTGAATACTGGTGGCTCAAATGGGTAATCCTAGTTACTCAGGAGGCTGAGATTTTGAGGACCGGGTTCAAAGCCAGCCAAGGCAGGAAACTCCATGAGACTGACCCTTCCTTATCTCCAATAAAAAAAAACACAAGAAAACCAAAAGTAGTTCTGTGACACAAGTGGTAGAGTTCTAGCCTTGAGATGAAGAACTGAAGGACATCGCCCAGGCCCAGAGTTCAAGTCCCACCAATGACCAAAATAAACCAAAAACAAACAAACAAAAAAAATCCTGCCCTTGCTCACTAACCAGCAGGCTCATCACCAATGGGTGCCTACATTTTCAGAATAAGTAATGGGAGATGCTTATGATTCAAAGCTTATACAGAAAATTAAAAAACAAAAACAAAAACAAAAACACTTGAGAATTAAAAGCAGGCTCATCATGGAAAAGAATGAAAACAGAAAAGTTAGAAGATAGGCACTGAGTTAACATGGTGCTTCTTGCTTTTTAAGACTTTTGAACCATGTTAGCACAGTCTATATTCTATTTTGTGAAGGTATTTTGCTTACGATCATTTATGCAAAAGAAAAAGGCAAACAAGAACACTCTGAGACTGGAGCAAGAAGCAGCTAGATGGAGAACAGGAAAAGTGAAAGTGATGGAGATGAAGATGCATTAAATAAAGTGTGAGAGTGGGGATTTCCAGGAAGATGGCGGAGGAGAAGCTGAAATCTGAACAAGCTCTCACATAGAAAGCAGTTTTAGAGTTCCAGTGAACAGCCCTAAGCCAGAGAACCACACCAAGTGTGCCATCACAGGACAGAAGGTTAGGCAAGAGAGCGGAAATCAAGGCAAAGAGACACATCAGAGCACTTGCCAGCAGTCGCTGCGGTGGCAGCAGCAGTCGCGGCGGTGACTGCAGGGCACCATAACTGAGCCACAGAGTCCGGGACGAAGGAGCCAGATGCAGCGGGTGAGTGGATTCTACTCAACACCAGCAAGAATCGACAAGTAGCGGATATGTTCATCCTGCAGTTTGCAGACCAGAGACGACTCAGGATACAAGACTCGGCGTGAGTACAAGCCCGACGTCCTCACTCCTTCTCAGGGAGCAGAGGAGGGAAGGCTCTCAGGGAGCAGAGGAGGGAAGGCCACCCCTCCCCCCCCCAGCACCGGTGATCTCCATCTTGGATACCGACAAAGCTTGGCGGAGCTGTGAGCACCAGCTCAGGCTTGGAATAAAACGAGTCATTTAGCATGTCACAAGAACTTAACGGCGGCATGACCTGCCAGAATCAGCTCCATCCAGGGAAAAGTCACCTAGCTCGGGTGCCAACCATAGGAGTGGCTTTCCGCACTGGGTAACCAGAGCCAGAGGCTGCCCCTCCCTCTATCAGCCTCCACAATTTATTGAAAAACAGAAACCCTGAGAATGGCTCCAGGCTGGGCTCTGTGAGGTTTTCACAAAATAGCCCCAGGGAAAAGCTACTGTTTGTTGAAAGGCCTCAACTCTACCCAGAACCTAGTCTCATCACTGCATTCCCCTCATTTGTGATTCTCAAACCAGATCACCCTCCCAATAAACTAATCTGGGAAGGGGATCTCAAAATTTTGGGTAAAGCAGAGCATTTTTCTGCCTGTTAGAACAATCTGACTTAAGAAACCAATCAAGCCACAGGACCTCAAGCTGACCACAGACGCCAAAAAGAGGCTGGCTACAGACACAAGGGAGATACAAGATTTTTCCCACCCCTCCCCAAAAAATCAAAGAACTTTTTTTTTCTTTCCTCTTCTTTTTCTTTTTTCTTTTTTGGTTCCTTATATATAAGAAAAAAAAATTTTTGCTTTTCTAAAACTTTTATTAATCATCAATTTTTGCCTTTTTTGAAAAAAAATAGTTTTCCAGTAACTTTTTTTTCCTCTTATAATTTTTATTTTTGGGGTACGTGAAGGTGCGTTTTTCTTTCTTTTCTTGTCTTCTTTCTCTTTTTTTTCTTCTTTTTTAATATCTTTTTGTTTTTGGTTTAGCTCTACTGAACTTCTGATCTTTTTATTCTCCCTTCCTTAGACTTTTCACCTTTTCCTCTCTTTGTTCTTCTTTATATGACTTAACTCTTGTCCTGCACATCCTCAGACAAACCATAGTTAACTAGTAGATCCTATCCCCCATTGTGTACACACTTAATCCACAAATTTATTACTCAATTCAAAACCTCTGAGACTTAAATTCCTTAATAGAAGTACTACCTCTTTATACCTATATTACAATTTAAGCATTTTTTAAGTCTTTCACATCTCTTCTATGTCCCCCCAATCTCTCAATATACTCACGTTCCTCTCTAAATAGATGTTCTTTAATCTCCATAATATCAGTAATTTTTACTTGTCTATTTTGTCTGGTCTCTTTTCATTTCCCTTTCCCTTTCTTCTTTTTCCACTCTCTCTCTACTTGAATCCTACCCAACCTATTTCCTGCTTTGAGATTAGGACATAGTTAACTCTCCCTGTGCCTCCCCACACCAATCTATTCCTATTTTTTACTCACATCTCTCCCTAACCCTAATAATTTCTGGTTTTCCAAATTCTTCTCTGCGGTTCGAAGCCCATTAACATATAGATGTTTGATGTTGAATAGATGTATCTGTTGAACTAGATATTATCTGTAACTATTGACTGTACAAATTCACACGTTGGTTGATGGTAGCCTTAAGATAGTGTTCTAGCACAAAACTGGTGCTATTTTCATCTCAAATGGGCAGAGTAAGCCTGCAAAACACAAGAATAATGGCAAATCCAGGGGACAGAACAGATAATGAATAATCCAGAGGAGAGTTCCCAAATAGCTCTACAAACACTGCTGGCAAACATGATAAATGAAAAGTTTGAAAACATACAAAGGACTCTGTATAAGAGTGATAGGGAAAGAGAGGAGGCACCCCGAAAACATATACAGGAATATCATCAGCGTGAGGGAGCTACTCAAAAACTGATACAGGATTTGGGTGAGCAGGCTGAGAACACTCAAAGAGAACTGCAGGAATCCCTCGAACGGGAGGAAGCTAATCAAAGAGTAATACAGGAATTGAGAGAGCAGGATGACAATACACAAAGATCACTTAAGGCATTCATGGAATCCATTAACAAAGAGTTAAAGGAAGTCAGGGAGACCACAAAGGGAATGCTGAATGGAACCCAACAGAAGGAATGGGAGTCCAAAGAAACCATAACCAATCAACTAAGTGATTTAAGAATAAACACTGAACATCAAATTAAGGAAATAAAGAAATTCATACAAGACCTAAAACAGAAATTCAACAAAGAATTTGAAGCCATCAAAGCTGACCAACTAGAAGGAAATGGGATAAAAAACAAAGTAGAGAGTCTTGACAGCAGGTTAGACCATGCAGAAGATCGAAACTCAGGGATTGAAGAAAGCCTAGATATTATAGAGAAAGAACATACAACCATCCAAGACAAGTCCAAGAAATATGATAGATATATCCAACACTTGGAAGACACCATCAGACAGCCTAATCTAAGGATAATGGCTGTAGAGGAGCACCTAGAAACAGAAGTTAATGGTCTAGGAAATTTGTTTAACAGGATCCTAGCAGAGAACTTCCCAAACAGACAAAAAGATAGGCCTATTCAGATACAAGAAGCTTTTAGAACCCCAAATAGACCAGACCAGAATAGGACATCCCACCATCACATTATAATCCACACAGGATCAACTCAGACCAAGGAAAAGATCCTTAAAGCTGTCAGGGAGAAAAGGTTAATCACCTACAAAGGGAAACCAATTAGAATCACCTCAGATTTCTCAGCAGAGACAATCAAAGCAAGAAGAGGCTGGAATGATGTATGCCACGACCTACAAACAAACAACTATCAACCAAGAATACTGTAACCAGCTAAACTCTCCTTCATAACTGAAGGCCAAATAAAAACCTTCCATAGCAAAGAAAAATTGAAACAATACATCTCCATCTAACCCAGTCCTACAAAAGATTCTTAAAGATGTCCCACACATAGAAAACCAACAAGACCACAACAAAGGCCAAGAAACCGCACCCAAACTGAGAACCCAAGAACCAAAAGAAGAACCCAGTTTTCGCAGCCCCCAAGAAGGTGGATAACATGGCAGGAACTCCCTAATACCTCTCAGTCTTATCTCTTAACGTTAACGGAGTGAACTCCCCAATTAAGTGACATAGACTGTATAGTTGGATTAAAAAACAAGACCTTTCTATCTGCTGCCTTCAGGAGTCTCATCTTGCCCGTAAAAACAAAGAGATTTTCAATATTAAAGGCTGGAACAAAATCTACCAAGCAAACTGCTCTCATAAACAGGCGGGAGTTGCAATCCTAATATCAGATAAAATATACTTCAAATTCAAATTCGTGAGAAGACATAAAGAAGGTCGCTACATACTAATTAAAGGATCTCTCCTTCAGGAGGATATTAAAATTCTAAATATCTATTCGCCAAACAATGGAGCACCCAAATTTATCAAAGAAACACTACTTTCCCTCAAATCCAATATAGATCCAAAGACATTATTGTTGGGGATTTTAACACACCACTCACCCAAGTAGATAGATGAACTCGGCAAAAACTCAACAGAGAAACCGCAGATCTAAACAGCTGCATAGATGAACTAGACTTAACAGACATCTACCGAATATTTCACCCAACAACATCAGAATACACATTTTTCTCAGCAGCACATGGAACATTTTCTAAAATAGACAACATTTTAGGCCACAAAGCAAACTTGTCTAAGTTCAGAAACATTGAATTTATACCTTGCATTCTCTCGGACCACAAGGGAATAAAATTAGAACTCAACACCAAAAGCCACCAAAGAAATTCCGGTATCACATGGAGGCTGAACAACACAATGCTGAATCATGATTGGGTCATGGAAGAGATTAGAAAGGAAATTCAAATGTTCATGCTATTCAACAAAAATGAACACACAAATTACCACCTCCTCTAGGACACAGCAAAGGCAGTACTCACAGGCAAGTTAATATCTCTGAGCTCCTGCATCAAAAAATTGGAGAGATCTGAAACTGAAAATTTAAGGACACAGTGAATCCTCCTTGCAAAAGAGCAGCAAGATAAACCCCAATCCAGTAGACAGAAAGAAATAATTAAAATTAAATCAGAATTAAATGAATTAGAATCCAAAAAAACTATAGAAAGAATCAACAAAACAAAGAGTTGGTTCTTCGAAAAACTCAACAAAATGGACAGACCCTTAGCAAATCTTATCAGAAAAAGAAGAGAACACACCCAAATTAATAAACTCAGAGATGAGAATGGAAACATCACCACGGAAACAACCAAGATTCAGAACATTATAAGGGAATACTTCTCAAAACTTTATGCTAATAACTTTGAGAATTTGACAGAAATGGACCTTTTCCTAGCAAATATTGACATGCCAAAACTAAACCAAGATGAGTTAAACCAGCTTAACAGGCCCATATCAAGCATTGAAATAGAAACAGCAATAAGAAAGAGACCTCCCAGCTAAGAAAAGTCCAGGACCAGATGGTTTTACAGCAGAATTCTACAAGGCCTTCAAAGCAGAGCTTACACCAATACTCCTCCAACTCTTTAATGAAATTGAAAGAGAAAGTTCACTACGTAACACATTCTATGAAGCCATCATAACGCTCATCCAAAAACCAGGCAGGGACTCATCAAAGAAAGAGAACTATAGACCCATTCTTTGATGAACATTGATGCAAAACTTCTCAACAAAATTTTGGCGAATAGATTTCAACAATTCATCCAAAAAATCATACACCACGATCAAACAGGATTCATTTTAGGGATGAAAAGCTGGTTTAATATATGCAAATCAATTAATATTATTCATCACATCAACAGGAGCAAGAATAAGAACCACATGGTTATCTCAATAGATGCAGAAGAAGCATTCGACAAGATCCAACACCCCTTTATGATGAAGGTTTTGGAAAAATTAGGAATCCATGGAACATTCCTCAATACAATAAAGGCTGTATATGACAAACCTACAGCCAGTATTATACTTAATGGTGAAAAACTAAAGCCATTTCCTGTGAACTCAAGAACAAGACAAGGATGCCCACTCTCTCCACTTCTCTTCAATCTAGTATTAGAATATCTAGTTACAGCAATAAGAAAAGATGCAGACATAAAGGGGATCCAAATAGGGAAAGAAGAAATAAAACTCTCCCTCTTTGCAGATGACATGATCTTATATTTAAAGAATCCCATAGACTCCACTCCCAAATTACTCAAGCTGATTCAAAACTTTGGCAAAGTAGCAGGTTATAAAATTAACCCCCCAAAATCAATGGATTTTCTGTATGCCAACAATGAGGAAAGAGTGGCTGAAATTAGGAAAGCAACTCCATTTGTAATAGCCCCACAAAAAATAAAATAGTTAGGAATTAACTTAACCAAAGAAGTGAAGGACCTCTATGATGAAAACTTTAAAATCTTGTAAAAGAAAATCAACTCAGAACTTAAAAAATGGCAAAACCTCCCATGCTCCTGGATTGGAAAGATTAACATCGTGAAAATGGCAATACTTCCCAAGGCTATCTACAAATAATTTAATGTGATATCTATCAATATTCCAACCTCATTCTTCAAGGAAATAGAAGAGGTAATCCAAAAATTCATATGGAACAACAAAGGACCCCGAATAGCAAAAACGCTCCTCAACAGAAAGCACACTGCTGGAGGAATACCAATACCAAATTTCAAACTCTACTATAAAGCCATAGTAATCAAAACAGCTTGGTATTGGCATAAGAACAGACCTCAGGAACAATGGAATAGAATTGAAAACCCAGAAATGAACCTACAGACCTAGCGCCATCTAATCTTCGATAAGGGACCTAAAACAATAGAATGGAAGGAAGACAGCCTCTTCAGTAAATGGTGCTGGCAAAATTGGTTAACTACATGTAGAAAATTTAACCTAGATCCTTATATATCACCCTGCACCAGAATCAACTCCAAATGGATCAAAGGCCTCGAAGTCAAAACAGACACTCTGAAAACATTACAGGATGGAATAGGAGAAACCCTAGGTCTCCTTGGCTCAGGCCCAAATTTTCTGAATAGAGACCGGAAACACAACAAATCAAAGAAAGGCTGGACAAATGGGATTGCATAACGTTGCAGAGCTTCTGCATGGCAAACGACATAGCTAGCAAGATCAATAGAAAGCCCACAGATTGGGAGAAGATCTTTACTAGGCATACAACGGACAAGGGTCTCATATCTAAAATATACTTGGAACTCAAAAATTTAATCCCCCAACAACAAATCCTCAAAGAAACAACGGCCCAATAAATAAGTGGGCTAAATATTTAAAGAGAAACTTCTCTGAAGAAGAAAGAAGAATGGCCAATAGACACATGAAGAAATGCTGAACCTCCCTAGCCATAAAAGAAATGCAAATCAAAGCAACATTGAGATATCACCTCACTCCAGTTAGAATGGCAAAAATCAAGAACTCTAACAACAACAGTTGCTGGAGGGGATGTGGACAGAAGGGAACCTTACTTCATTGTTGGTGGGAATGTAAACTTGTTCAACCTCTTTGGAAAGCAGTATGGAGGTTCCTCAAAAGACTTCACATAGAGCTCCCCTATGACCCAGCAATCCCACTTTTGGGCATTTACCCAAATGTTTACAAACAAGACCACACTAAAGCTACCAGCACAACTATGTTTATTGCAGCATTATTTACCATAGCTAAGATATGGAACCAACCCAGATGCCCTTCAGTAGATGAATGGATCAAGAAAATGTGGTATATATACACAATGGAATTCTTTGCCTCCATCCGAAAGAATGACATTGCCCCATTTGTTTGGAAATGGAAAAACTTGGAAAAAATTATATTAAGTGAAGTAAGCCAGACACAAAGAAACACAGGTCCCATGGTTTCCCTTATTTACAATATCTAGTATATGTATGAGTCAAGCGGAAAAAGTCAGATATTGTGATGTTAGGAAAATGAATCCTTAGGTAGGTATTTTAATGTTTTTTTTCTTTCATGCATGTGTTTCTAACACATTTATAAGTTTATTTCTTTGTTGCTTTTTATGTCCCTCCCCCACAGTATAACCCCCGCTTTCAATATATTTGATGTCAGTATAACTTATGGAGGAGATGGGGAAAAACAAGTCATTTAAGGATTCAGATGGACCTGTTGCAACAATGAGAAATACAAATTGTAATGGCAAAAAGGAGCTTTACAATGTCGGTGGGCGGGGAGGGAGGGGGGAGGTTGGGAAGGGAGGTGGATGGTAAACAAAGGAGAAGGCTGCAATGCTTGGTAAGAAATGTATGCATTATCTTGCCCATGTAATTGTAACTCCACTGTATAGTATGTTCACAAATAAAATAAAATTAAAAAAAAGTGTGAGAGTGGCCATAAAGAATGGGAAGAGTGAACAAATTCTATTTTAAAAGTACACTTTGTATAGTATTAGCTTGTGCTTTTCCAAAGCTATCCCAAATAAGGAGTTAAGTGCACCAGAGCAGTTGTTGGAAATATCTTGGTGTTTTCTCCTATATGACATCTCATATCCCAACTCGAAAGATACCCAGCAAGGCATAATTTACTTCTGGAGAAGAAAGTGCTACTGGCTGGAACCCAAACAAGCATGTTGAGTAGGCAGTCAACCATTGGTTCTCACTGATCACAACCTCGGGATCATAATCTTTCTTGCTCAAACTTTCAAACTAGACAAAACCAGTACATCTGGCCAACGGTTGTCAGAAAAGCAATCTTAACTTCTGGTAAGAGAGCAGCTATCCTTTAAAAGGCAGTGAATATGTCAAGCACTTTGGCAGATTCTAACTCCTACAGTTCTCCCTTCTTTTAACTTTTCTTCAAACCTAGTCAGCTTTAATAGACATTCCGATTCAGCAGTATACAAAGGGAGAATATTTAAGAAATGGGTGTTGGTTGCTGTATGAATGAGGGCAGTTTACAAAACAAACACAGGCATTACTATGAAAACAAGTACTAGAGGCAAATATGGACTGCAGCATTCCTTTGTCTTTCAAAGTATTAATCAACAAGCTAGTAAATGTTTTACCTATTGCCAGTCTTCAATCTTTGTAAGACCTTTGTGCAATATTGGTTTCTTATCACCACAGACACAATTCCCTTTCCAGCTAGTATACCTAGATCTATCCTTTCCATGCCATCCTACTAGTGGCATTTAGTTGTTCTGTTATTGCCTTGATTGTGTATAATTATAAGGCCCTGGTGATAAGAAATCGAGTCCAATCTATTTATGTGTAACAAAACCTACATTTTATAGGTATTACCAATTTAAAGCTAGAAATCAAATAGCAGGTTTTGATTAGGAACTCTTTGGGAGACCCCAATAGCATCTATGTAAATATGAGTGTTGGAAACCCTCTGGGGATAAGATCTTTCTCCTTACCTAGTGTTAGGATTTTATTAACCTGGCCAGTCCAAACTGCTTGAATGCAATGGGTGTACATTGAAACAAAGTGCAGTTTCCAACCCAGTTGGCCAGTAATGTCTTCAACACTAGTCCTCTGCAATACCAGGCATCTTTCTAGGACTTAAATAATAAAGTTGCTTTTGGATTGTATTTGTCCTTTAATGACCAAACATTGCTCATAATAGTTGGTGGTTTTGAGCTCACTGATTAAGTAGTGGGACTGGCTCAACTGAGGTCATGTGGTTCTCACCTCTTCAATTACCCTGGAAGATCCAGGGTATAAACAGAGAGTTTATCTTTATCAAAAGGAAGGTTCTCACATGTCCAGGCTGAACTTTTCTCGCTCTCTAAGTTTGACAGTCATGCTTGATAAAATATGACATCAGCCCTCCCATTAAAATTTTTGTTGGCTTTACACAATTGCTTAGATGGTAAACCATCCCTCCCACCACCCACATTCCTCACCCAAGGCTGTTTGAAACAGTTTTTTTTTCAGTCGTGGGGCCTGAATTCTGGGCCTGGTCACTACCCCTCAGCCCTTCAGCTCAAGATTAGTGCTCTACCACTTGAGCCACAACACCATTTCTGCTTTTTCTGCTCATGTGGTGTTGAGGAATCGCACCCAGGACCTTATGTATGCATGACAAACACTACCACTGAGCTAATTTCCCAGCCCTTGAAACAATCTTATATTTTTTATATAAGATTGTTTATATATACCACATTTTCTTGATCCATTCATCTACTGAGGGGCATCTGGGTTGGTTCCATATCTTAGCTATGGTAAATAATGCTGCAATAAACATAGTTGTGCTGGTAGCTTTAGTGTGGTCTTGTTTGTATACATTTGGGTAAATGCCCAAAAGTGGGATTGCTGGATCATAGGGGAGATCTATGTGAAGTCTTTTGAGGAACCTCCATACTTCTTTTGGGTGGGGGGGAGGGATGAGGCTGGGAAGGGAGGTGAAGGGTAAACAAAGGAGGAGGCTGCAATGCTTGGTAAGAAATGTATGCATTATCCTGCCAATGTAATTGTAACCCCTCTGTACAGTATCTTCTCAAATAAAATAAAATAAAATTTTAAAAAAGATTGTTTATTACATAACTATTATTACATAACTATTCCAAAAGCATGTACTCATCATTCCTATGTTTCCCCTATTTGCTGGTCTTTAAAACCTTCAAACTTAAATAACATCCTTTTAAATAAAATATTCAGGAAAAAATAATCCTATATGAATTTTTTTTATCAATAGTCATAAAAAGAACTTTTTAGAGCTGGAACATTGTAAATAACCAAATTTCAAGAGCCTTTTGCTACTAAGTCGGTTAATTACTGAATGTCTGTAACAGATCCTTCTGAAGATATTTACACAGAAACAGGCATATAGAGGATTTAGTTTACCAAATGCACATTAAAATTAGAGCACAAAAATAAAAATCAGGCTTAACGCATATTTTCATATCTTTCTCCACATTCTCCCTAAAAGACGAGAATATTAAGAATGTCTGATGGAGCATACTTAGCTTCAATTTTCTTGGGCTTCCTAGGTTTAGAATTCTTAGGTTTAGAATTCTTAATTCACAGAGACATGCTGTAATGGGAATAAGAATTTTTGGTGCGCTTTGCCCTTCAGACTGAGTTTCTTATTCACTGCTTTTCTCAACTCCCTTACTAGAGAATTTTCTCAGAGCTGACTCCATCTCCAACTTTTCATTCTTCTCAGCTGGACAAATGAAGTTGTAGATCAAGACTCTTAGAAACAAAGGATTGAAGATCTTGAATCTAAGACACTTCTCTCATACACAGTCCCTGCAAACACACAACTACCAAAGCAATATTAATAGTTTCATTTTTTTCTACTATGGCCAATGCATTAGATTGCTTGCTCTGAGGGTACATGTTTGGGCCTCTTCCTGATGTTGTGGATTAACTCTACATCTTAGGTCCATTGTCAGCAACAAAGGTTGGCAGGTTTAGCCCATCCTGGAGGTTGGCTTAACAGGGCAATTGGATGTCTCTCCTCTGGAGGGCTCCTAGGATCCTTCATGAATGGCATGGAAGATCTGTGTTGGAAATACCGGGGGAAATTAATGTATCCTACGAACACCAACTTAGCAAGGCAAAATTTACTCCTGCAGAAGGCATCCTGTCTTTCGCATGCCCAAGTTGAAAAAGCACACTGGATACGCAGCCCACCACTGGTTCCCACGAATTTGAAATTTGAGATCATCTTTCATGATGGCTCAAACTTTTGACCCCTTTCAAACTAGTCAAAAGCTTTAATAATCAACCAAATCCAGAAAACCTGTCCATAGTAAAAAAAAAAAAAAAAACCAACTTTTACCAAGCTGGTGTTCTACGAATAGTTCCATGTCTCTTGCCTCTAGCACTTCTAGAGAAGCATTGATAAGGTTGCGACAATCTTTACTAGGGCAGTGCTTATATTAGTAAAGCACTTCATGATTTAACTTCTACAATTATCCTATGTGATTTTACTTTCTTTTCTTCTGACCTAGAAAGCACTAACTTTCCTGTTCAGCAGTATCAAATATGATATTTTCAGTTAAAAAAGTGTTTGGTTAGTGTTTGGTTAAGGAAGTTTTTCAATCACAACAAAACTTAAACAAGAGATAAAGCACACATCCACACATTATTCTGAAAACAATTAATAAAGAGGTAAATATTGACACCATGACTCATTTTTAAAATGTTTGTTCCATCATGAAACTAGTAACAGGTCTGCCACAACACAGAGACACACAAACTTTTTTTTTTTAACTGACTGTGGGCTGGTCTTGTGTTTGGTCTCATGCTCTGAGCATTGTCCCAAAGCATTTTTTCTCAAGGCTACCATTTTAGTCACAACTCCAGTAGTATCTTTTTGCAAGGTAATTGGAAATAAAGTCTCATATTTCCTGCTTTGTTTGGCTTCAAACACAGCTCCTCAGAACTCAGCTACCTGAGCATCTAGGATTACACTCAGCTTCATCTCAGTTTTTTTGGTAACTTGTTTGCCAGAATTCAATATTTGTAAGATGTTCTGTAGCACTGGCCTCCAACCACCACACAGATTCCCTGTCAAGTATATTTATTATTTTTAACAGGTTTTTTTTGTAAAAATACTGTACAGAGGGGTTATTTACATGAGCAAGGTAAAGTGTACTTTTCCAATGAAGCATTGTTTCAACGTCCTTTGTTTTGCCTGTACCATCCTTAACCTTCCAGCTCCACAACTACACTAAACACTCCCTCCCACCCCTGCCTAAATTGTAAAGTTTGTTTTTCAATACTGTCTTGTGCATCTCATTGTTGGAATGGGTCAAACTCTATCCCTATTTAAGCATTTTGTTTTTTCCCCTTTCCCTCCCCAAATTAGAGAACTGTATATACAAGATGTAGGGCACCAACCTCAAACACAGTGGAAACAGGGCTTATACCGTGGGGTGGGGGATACAAAGAAACAAAAATCATATGGAACATTATAATATGTTAGAAACAAGAGGAAGTAAGAAAAAAATCACTTGTATCCCTATCTTGAGGTTCATTTCACTTATCTTCATCTTATCTGGTCAAGTATTTTATTTAGACCAATTTTTTCCAATATAATCCTACCAGTGGCTCCTACTTATTTTTCCTTGGTGGCATTTCCAATTAACAAACCCTGAAGATGAATAAAAGCACATATTGGAATAATTCGATTGTGGAGAACATACATCGTGGAGATTAACAGAATACAACTAATTTGAATTGCTGTTTCTGGTTTCTAGCTTTAAGCTCTTTGGGAGATTTTCAGGGGCCCCTAAATAGCATAGTTGTAAATATAAAGTTTGAATGACCCCCTAATTATGAAGTCTCTCCTTACTTAATGTAAGGTGTTTGAGAATGCTCAAGTGTGGGTTGGCCAACTGAACCAAAGCATAGATTCCACTACAATTGGCCAGTAACATCTCCAATAGTGGTCTTCTTCAATGCCACCATACATTACCTTGTCTATGCTTAGTACTTACTGCTCATCTCAAAGGGTTGGCCTTCACTACATCCAGGTAAGTTTTCCAGAAATGTCAAATTTTCCCGAGGTATAGACTGACCTTGAAAGAATGGAGGCAGTCAGTTTCAGGGGTTTTTGAAAAAGACTTTTGCTTTTGAGAAGAGCAACAGCGTATTCCAAGTTGTCTCAAATCACATTTTGCTGACCAATCATGAATTTCATGCCCATGGGGTCTGAGCTCCATGACAGCACAAAGAGGACCTCTTGTGTGGCCTCCCTTCCACATAGTCATAGCAGTACTCAGTATGTGGACAGAATGATCACGGTATTTACCTCGCTTATCCAGTAACAATTTCAATCTGGGTAGACTCAAAATTGGAAGGCATACATAGAGTGTCTACTCCATGACTGAAGTTGCAATCATACCGTAGGATTAACTTGAGGGTCCATTGAGGCCCTGGAACTAAGCAAGTTCACTTTTAGGGCATTAACACTGGAGTTGCCCAAGCCGGATGTTTTCACAAGTCAATACCTGACAAATATTAAACACATATCTGGACATTATGAGACTGGATAATGTTTTTGACCAATTTGATCATTAACACCCTCCTTACTAGAAGGCAATCCCCCTCCCCACTAGAAGGGAAACTTGCATTTCTGCTAGACAGAAACCCCCAAAACTCCCTCCCACTTAGTAGGAAACCCTCTGTCCCTCTTGGTAGGAAACCCTTTAGGAATAGCTTGCATTTTTTTTGGTTGGTCTTGGGGCTGAACTCTAAGCGTGAGTGCTGTCCCACAGCTTTCAGCTCAAAGAGAGTGCTCTATCACTTGAGCCAGAGCCACATTTCTGGTTTTCTGATTGGTTTATTGGCAGTAAGAGTCTCATGGACTTTACCTGCCTGGCCTAGCTTTGAACTTCCATCCTCAGATCTTAGCCTCCTGAGTAGCTAGGATTAGAGGCATGAGTCACACTTGCCCTTGTTTTTTTCTTTTTCTTTTTTCTTTGTTTTGGGAGTTGTGAGGCCTGAAATCTGGGCCTGGACAGTGTTCCTCATCTCTTCAACTCAAGGATAGCACTCTACCACATGAGCCACAGCACCAATTCTGGCTTTTTCTGCATACGTGCTGCAGAGGAATCGAACCCAGGGACTCATGCATGCAAGGCAAGCACTCTAACGCTGAGCCACCTTCTCAGTCCTTCATCTGATTTTTTTTCAGATAATGTTTCTAAAATTAATTTTCCAACCCTACTAGAGCATTTAGTTTATGGATTTAAAAAAATCTTTTAAGTGAAGTGAGTCAGTCCCAAAGAACCATAGCCCCCATGGTTTCCCTTATTTGCAATAACTAATATATGTCTGAGACAAACAAAAGGGTCAAATAAGTTGATGTTAGGCGAAATGAACCCCAAAATAAGGATTCAAATGTTTTTTTTCATTCAGGTGATTGTTTCTAACATATTTATAATATGATTTCTTTGTTGCTTTGTATGTCCCTCCCCCATGATATAACCCGTGCTTTCACTGTATTTGATGTTGTTATAATTTGTGGAGGGTAAGGCAACAAAATCGTTTAAATAGGGATACAGGTGGACCCATTGCACCAATGAGATGTACAAGTCGTTATGTCGAAAACAAACTTTACAACTTTGGTGGGGGGAGGGGTGAAAGGGGGCACTATGGGGGCTGACGTGGGGGAAGATGAGAAGGGATAGGAAGGGGAAACGAAGGAGGAAGCAACAATGGTTGATAAGAAATGTACTCATTATCTTGCCCATGTAATTGTAACTCCTCTGTACAGTATTTTCACAATTTAAAATCATAAAAAATATTTAGGTATAATTAACAAACTTCTGTTGATCTTATTCTACTTTACATTTTATTTTTGTCAATCCTGGAGCTCCCGGAGCTTCTTTTACTCAAGGCTAGCACTCTACAGTTGAGCCACAGTGCCACTTCCACCCTATTCTGTTTATGTGGTGCTGAGGAATAAAACCCAGGGCTTTATACATGTGAGGCAAACAATTTAAAAACGAAGCCATATTCTCAGCCCGCAAACTATATTTTATTTATACTAATTATCAGAATAAAACTGATTCATAAGCTGCTATCTCAGTTCTGGCTTTTAACTTTTTGGAAATTTTGGGAGGATCCTGAATAGTACCTTTTAAATATGAAATATGAATGACCTTCTAGGGAAGGGGTCTCTCCTAACTAATATAAAATGTTTGAGAATGGACAGGTGGATGAAGTGTTATGGTGAAAGGGAAGGCCAATTGAACCAAAGCACAGGTATTACTCTAGTTGGCCAGGAACATCATCAACACTGGTCTTCCACAATACCATTGGACATTTCCTCTGGCTATGCTTAGTGCTTACTACTCATCTCTTCACAGATTCGGCCTCCACTGCATCTTGATAAGTTTCCCACAAATGCCAGTTGTCCCCCTACATAGAAAGGCAAGAGGTATTGTTGGCCTTGGGAAGATAGGGTTTTTGTCTCAGATCCTTACTTTTGTGAACAGCAACAGCACAGACTTACAAGTTTCCCCAGGCTGTGTTTGACCGACAGATAATGCATTCCATGCCTTGGGGGTCTGAGGTTCATCACAGTGGAAAGTGGACCACTTGTTTTTCTGGTTTCTGTCCCACACAATCTTAACTGCAATGGTGGGCAGAATATTTAATCCATTTCACCCAAGCATTGTTTTTTGTTGGTCATAGGACTTGAAATCTGGGACTGGGTGCTGTCCCTGAGCTCTTCAGCTCAAGGTGAAAGAAAGCCTTACTACTTGAGCCTAGCGCCAATTTCAGCTTTCTGGTGGTTAATTGGAGATAAGACTATCAAGGACTTTCCTGCTCTGGCTGGATTTGAACCACAATCCTCAGATCCTGAGTAGCTAGGAATGTAGGTGTATGCCACTGGCACCCAGATTTGAATTTGAATTTTAAGTTTACCCAGAGAGTCTGCTTCAGAAACAGGTTCCAATACCATACACCCTTGGATCAGCTAGAGGAACAATCCAGGCTTCAGAGTCAAAGTGGGCAGCTGAAGTTCTTTAATGAGTAGGACTTTTTTGAGTTCCCCTTTCAGGATATAAGATTTAAAACACACACTTGCAAGTACATATGCATAACAAATTTTTTGGACAAGTGCACATTATGGAGCTCAATAACAAAAATCATCCATTATTTAATAGTGTTCTCAGATCTTTTTCACCATTCTCCCAGTGGATTATCAGAAGTAGGTCCCTGGATCATTTTTCTTTGGCTCCTTAGGGCTATAATTCTTTTTCTCCATTTTAGCAGGTCTCTTGTGATTTCAGTTTTTGGTGCAGTTAATCCTCCCTATTGTAAGTTTCTTGTGCACCCCTCTCATATTCAATTCTCCCTTTACTGGAGATTTCTCAAAGATGACTTCCTCCAATTCTCAGATTTTTATTCTTGGGCCAGAGAATGAAAATAAACATCAAGACTGAAGTTCTCCTTGTGCCTAAGGCTCACTCAGCCCATGAAATTTCCAAACCAACAAGGTAATAAGCTCTAGTCCAATTTTTCCACTCATGGCCAATTCATGAGGTTACTTTTTATTGGAGTGTTCCTTGGGCCCTTTCCTGATATTGCTGATACACTTTGCATCATTAACCACAATGAGTGCTGTTTAACCCAACCTTGAGCTATGTCAACAAGGCAGTTGTGTCTCCTCCTGAAGGGCTTCCCCCATCCCCCTTGTATAACAAGGATCCTGGACAATATTCCAGATATTGGGAATACTCCCATAGCCTAAGCCAATACCCCAAGAAAGACCACTAAGTTGAAAGGAACTTAGCACAGCAAAGTTTAGTTCTGTTAAAGGACATGTTAATGGCAGGAAGCCAATTAAGCAACCACTCTGAGTAGGAAGTCTGAGTAGGATGTATGTTTTACCCTTAATGAGTTTCTACTTCTGGTATTGATCAGAACTTGTGTTCACAATCTTGCTCAATTGGCTCTTTGGAAGCTCAGCTGGCTAGTTTGAAAGGGAATAGCAGTTTCAGAGAAATTCACTAAACCAAGACAACCAGGCCAGAAATAGTTAGAAAAGTCTTTCTAAGCTTGTGTTCTATGAGTTAAACTATGCCTATGTGTTAAACTATGTACCTAGAAAGTTTTTAGTTACAGGATATACTTTAGTTAAAATAGCTTTTTATAAGATGATGGCTATGCTTAGTTAATGCTCTCTCTCAAGCAATCACTTGCAGAGAAAAAGATTCTAACTCCTACACAGTCCATTCCCAGACAGAATTTATTATCAGCAGCTTCCTCTTTGGAACAGAGGCTTATGAGCTTCCAGCTGAAAACACCTTATTCACATATTGCCTTGGCTCCCTTAGGCTAACTCACCTCAACAAGTTGTAATGAAACCAACAGCTGTGTGTGGCTGGTTCATTATAAAGAACCTGTCTGGTACTTTTGCTCCTACCGCTAATAGAAAGAGGAAAGCCTACTCTCTCTAGAGGCACCTAGCTATGGACTTAATCACACATATTGAACCCTGAGCACAGGGCACAGATTAGGCTGCAGCATTTACAGAGCCATAGATGAATCAGCCAGATCCCAGCTGCTTGCCTGACCACAGGGCACACTTCTGATGCCACATTTCTGAGGCAAAGCAGTTATAAGATGCCAAGACACTATGGTAGGAAGAGGCCTGAGGGAGAATTCTTGGTGGGAAGGAGAAGGTGAAACTTTGGATTTAGGTTTTAGAAAATGCAAGACACTTTATGAATTGCTTGAGGCAGTGAGCAGATCAACCTGTTTTCTAGCCCTCTAGATGCATAGTATGCGAACACTTCCCACATTTTACACTAAATCCCTCCTGCCTGGCAGTCTTCAATTCCCTTTTAAAGACTTAAACAGTTTTTAACAAAGCAAAAGTCAGTGAACAAGATCTAGTTAGTGAAGAAAGCATATCCTCTCGGAATAAGTATAAGAGAAGAAACCACATTCTACAGAATTTAATACCTTAATTGATGCTAGTTGGCTACATTAAATTTTCATTGTTAGCTTCATGCATGAACAAAAGGAAAGCTGATAATTTCTTGACCCTTTGCTAGACTAGTACTGGGTTCTTGTGGTTTTTGTTTTGTTTTTTCCTAATTCTTTTTTTCTTTTTTTGCCCCTCTTTTGTTTCCCCTTACCGTCCCTTCCCATCTCCCTCCTCCCACCACCACACTTCCTCCTGAGCCACATTTGTAAAGTTCTTTTTTTTGACATAATGTCTCATACATCTCATTTCTAATTCCTTTAGCGATTCTAGTAAGAAGACGAGAAAATACAGTCATTAGCGTGGTTCAGATTAATTTGAAACCACAGCACCTAAATTATCGAATTCTAAATCAAGTCTCAAAGCTGAACGCCAAGGCTTCCCTCTCCCCAGCATCTTCAGAACAGCAGTATTGTCTATGTCTCAGGTATGTTTTCTTTTAAGAATTCAAGAGCAGAAATGTTTTTAAAGCACGTTTCCTTCATAGCAATAACAAAGCAATGAAACAGATTCTTCATCAAAATGAAAACAGAGCAGTGAGACAGACTCCTTAGCGAAAAGTGGGAACAAGAGCTGGTCAGAAAGGAACCACATCCCTCAGGTATATGTAGAACACTTTGTCTCTGCCCCTGAGGGCATGTTCCTGGATTGATTGGTCAATGGATGGGCTTGTGCTACATTGAGTCTCATAATTGGTTTCCCAGTATTAGAGCATAAATCATGACTGTGGAATTTTCCTTATTGGATACCCCAACTCAGAGCACAAGTGCAGAAAACACTGTTGATTGGATGGGAGGTAGAGGGACACTCCCCAGACCATAGTCAGTAACAGCGCATGTGTTAGCACCTAAAGATTGATGGGAAAAAGTTGTGTATTTTTTGCTGTGTCATTCATGCCTGCCATGTTGGAACCAGTTCCAATCATCACATTTTATCCATAACTACCCAACTGAAGAGGTTTAACTCCCTCTGAGTAGCACATCTCCATTTGTTACTCACAGGGCACTGTACTTTATGGGGTCCCGTGAAACACTATGCTGACAAAGAGATTGGATGTCTAAATTGCTGTTTAAAGCAGCAAAGCCCATTGAGTTAAACTTGCACACTTACCTTGAATGCAATTTGATTTCTACTTACAGAGGGCAAATTCAGTTCTGCTTTGAGCCAACATGGTAAGATACCTTTAGCAAATCTAAGGCAGAGAAATAACTGTACTGTATTTCTAAAGTCAGTTGAAGTAGGAGTCCCCATTCCCCGAGTGCTCGTATTATCTTCAGAGACCTATATTTTGTTGTGGGAAGTAATTTCTCGTGAAGGTACATTCTGAGCTGCATTCAGAGCGAAGACCATATTTGTCCATCTGAAAGCAGGTACTTAGG
Source organism: Dipodomys merriami (assembly GCF_024711535.1). Lineage (NCBI taxonomy): Eukaryota > Metazoa > Chordata > Mammalia > Rodentia > Heteromyidae > Dipodomys > Dipodomys merriami. The sequence continues at coordinate 51,400 of NW_027203226.1, read as the reverse complement.
AATCTAAACTCCAGCTGAAGCAAGTTCTTAGTAGCGGAACAGTATGTTCAGTATATAACTGGTAATGACATTTTAATGAATAAATGAAAGAAAACTGATACAAGAAGTGATATCGATCAAGCTGCATTGTATTTATTAAATGACTTGTTGAATGATGACCCTTTGTACAACTACTTAAAGGATTGTGTGTGTGTGTGTGTGTGTGTGTGTGTGTGTGTGTGTGTGTGTGTGTGTGTGTATGCAATACTATGTATTTTCTGTGAGTGCATATCAATCCACAATGTAAGTATCTTAAGGTCAGGAGAACTCAAATGATCATCACAATGTAACTAGTAATGCCTTAGTTTCTTATCTGTTAAAATTCCAGGGGAAGACAGTACAGGCATGAAGATTCCAAGAAGATACAGGCATACTCCAGCATTAGGATATAGCCTTCACTGTCTTGGCCCAAAGTGACCCCTAAATTGCCAGTAATCACTTCCAAGTTCCAAGAAGTGAGGTGAAGGAACAGAAATAAGGAAATAAAGAAATACAGAATATGTGTGGACTGTCCTTAAAGCAATATCCTAGATGCTATCAGATAACATTTTTATATGTATTATCTAAATACTATCACTGTTGTGAAATGTTATCACTATTTTACTTAGCCTGGACTTCAGTTAAATCTATTGATTTGGAAGGGAATGGTGCATATTATGGTAGGCACCTGAGATGTTTTTTCTATGTACATCAAGGGCTCTAGACCTCATGTGTAATGTTTTACTATTTTCTATAGGGAATAGTTGATGCATTTTATGTGCAACTAGAAACTACTTTTAAGCATATGAAAAAGAAGAAATATATCTCATATGCTAAAAATGCTATTATATATTGAAAATATGTATGATAACATACAAATTACGGAAAATTGACGATCTATTTTCTACAAAAGGGGTGGTTTCTCTGAATGTGCTCTCATTACATTAGAAAAGAGTCTGCACTCAATGGAGAGAAGCCAGGAGGAGGAACACAATGAGTGGGAAACAGAACAACACACAACAGAGAGGCTCATGAGCTCCACTGGTCATAAAAGGAAAAGAACTACACAATACAAAGACAGTGATAGGAAGGGAGGAACAAGAGGGAAAGAGGGAATCGTCTACACTAAGCAAAAGGCAAGAAATGTAAACATCACCTAATATGGAAGAAGTACTTGGTATTGTCAAAGCTCATAGAATTCACAAACTTTATAGACTATGATAATGATAATTTTCCTTGTGATGGTTAAAATATATTTCTGACTTTAAGAATCATGATTCCACAATACTGTGAAATATATGAATATTATGTAATCACTTATTTCAATTTTTTAAAAGTGGCAGAAGGGTTGGGTTGGGAGGGATGTGTGATAATATTGTCAGACACCTTGTATTCATATACTGTTTTATAGAATGCGAACTTGTTTATACAACTACTTAAAGATAATAATAAGAACATGTTTAATAAAACAACCTCCCACACATAAGTGAGATATAGTTTTGAACCCAGGTTTATTGAATGCTGGAAATTTAAATTGTTTCGCAGACTGTTGTAGTTGTTTTTTTCAATAATTGTGGTCAAATGCAAACAATTAAAGTTTTATCTTTTTTAAACTGTGTATTAGCACAATTTCATTTTGGTATATTTATCCACATAGGCATACAATGTACCTTCATTTTACTTACCCTTCTTCATTCTCCTTCTCCTCTCCCAGGTTTTATTATCTTAATCATTTTAAGAATACAACATAATCGTAGTAAGTACATTTACAATATTTTATAAGATCAATGTCCTCACTCTTTTCATCCTTCACGATTCAAATTCTATATTAATTAAAACAATTTTCAACCCTCCTCTGCTTCAAGATATGCATTAAATTCGATTTTGCTTCCTCTCTATCAATTTGACTGTTCTATGTAACTGACATAAGTAGAATCATGTAATATTTGATCTTTTTATGACTGGTTTATTTCACTTAGGACAGTGTCCCAGGGATTCATCCATAATATAGCATCTGTCACAACATAATTCTTTTTAAAGCTGAAATGATATACCACTGTATGTATAAACCACATTTGCTTTAGCTATTCATTGGTTGATGGCCACTTGGATTGCCTTCATGTTTTGAGTATTGTACAAAATGAATGTGAGTGTACAAAGATCTCTTCCAGACCTTGTTTCTAGATCTTTGGAGTATATGCCCAGAAATGGAGTCATTGGATCATATGACAATTCTCTTTTCTTTCTTTATGGATTTTCTTTCATATGCATTGAACTCATAGCAGGGTCACTGTCCCTGAACTTTTCCTCAAGGGTAGCGTTTTACCAATTTAAACCACAGACCCACTTCCAGTTTTCTGCCCAGATTGGCTTTGAACCGAGATCCTTGGATTTCAACCTCCTGTCCTGAGTGGTTAGGATGACAGGTATGAATAATCCTGTTTTAAATTGATTGAAAAGATGCTCTACTGTTTCTCATAGAGAAGTTTCAATTTTATCACACTATTGTCAACATTGTTACTTTATTTTCTTGTAGTTATCCTACCTAATTCATATTAAGTGGTAATTTTCTTCATTATTTTGACTTACACTTTCCTGGTGATTAGTGATGTTAAACACCTTCTTGGGCTTTTTAAAACTTTGTCTTCTTTGGAGAAACATCTGAGTTCTTTGCACATTGTAAAATCAGGTTGTGTTTTGTTGTTGGGATGATGTTCTTTATATATTCTTTATGTGAACCACTTGTTAAATATTTGCTTGCAATGACTTTATCCCATTCTGTGTTGTTTTTTGGACACTGTTGATTGCATCCTTTGGTGCATCCTGATTTGTTTTCCTACAACTAATGACCCTTCCTGATGTCAGTTTCCAATATGTCTTCTGGTCCTGTAACTACAAATCATATTGATTTGCACTCCTGTTATTGTAACAGTGAACTAAAACTACATAATTATGCTCTGGTCACCTATCTACTTCCACTTTTGGATCTCTATCCCTCAGCTTTTAGTAAAGGTCTTGGAGCATATCCACAACTTATTAGGTCCTTAAAACCTGTAGAAAATTACAGCCACTAAATTTAGTTAGTTCTAATGGAAACACATGACATCCACTTTCTTTTTTTTCCTTTTTGTTTGTTTTTGATTGTAAGAATACTGTAAAGGTGATTCAGTTACGTGAGCAAGGTAATGAGTACATTACCTATTGAGCATTGCTGCCTATTTCATGCAAATAAGATGAAAATTGAGAGCTTCATAATATAAAAGCTCACCCAAACTCTAGATGTATATTTTTCTTCATATGAGTATTTAGAATTGTGTGAAGCTAGAGATATAACCTACTTGCAAGTTAATAATGAACTTATCATTTTCATGGATGCTAGACGATTTATGATGCTCTTGGGTTAGAGACAAAAAAGACTTAATTTTTAAAGCAATAGTGAAAGCCAGTGAGATATGTGTGTGTGTGTGTGTGTGTGTGTGTGTGTGTGTGTGTGTATTTATATATTTGAAGTGAATCTTCCAGGCCTCAGTGCCACTGAGTGAAGCAAAGATAGCCATGTGAAACCTACACAAAAAATGGGTTCTGACTTTGAGCAACTGCACTCTATATAATGAGAAATATGCATCCATGAACTTTACTCTGGAGGATGACAATAGCTTAGAAATAACTTGTAAAAATATTCTTGCAAATATACTACAGAATATAGAGCAGCTGGTGTTCACTTGAAGATATGCACATACTTGACAATGCAATAAAATTGTTCTTTTTCTTTTGTTTCTTGAAGGTTCCTAGCTACCAAGACAGATACCTATTTCTCCTAATAAATACATAGCTCTCCTTAAAAATGAGGCATGACAATTTGTTGAGAATATTTATTCTTTTTCTAGCCCTAAGCCTTAAGATGAAATAGGGTTTGCAATCCTATCCTATCCAACTCAACAAAAGAAATAGATGGAGTTCAAATTTTACACATCTGGAAGCTTTTCTCACAGAGCCATTTCTTAATGGAGATGTGGAAGAAATTAAGGAAAAAATAGGTCTCCGAATATATTTTAGAGAAGATATTCTATGTATTTTAACAGTAGTAAAGAATTACATTTCTGTTTTTTATTGTGTAAATATTTACAGAGTATGTGCAAAGAACCAAAGTTCATTCCAGAGCCTATCAACGAATAGAATGTAGCAAATTTTCTCTATATTGTTTGTATATTTATAGAATTCAGTCTGACTTCTCTCCCATTTTGATAAACAGAGCAACTCTTTGAAATAAGGAAAACAAACATTATTTTTCTACCTAGAGGATTCTACACACTTTGCGGCCTACAAAATATAGAAAAGATTCATGCACAACCCTCATCTTCAAGGAGCAATTGTCAGTATCCCAAGTAGCTTGTTTATATCTCCTACCCCTTTGCTCCCAGCTGTCAAACTAGGTGAGTGATGACTGAATTCTATAAGACAGAAAAGCTCAGATAATTCACAGGCATGTAGTTAGTATCCAATTGAACCTTCTTCACTTGGATTATGTTTTATCACCACTATTGTGAGAACTTCAACTTCCTTATTTGAAAACTACTCTACTACGCTGTCTAGTTAACACAGTAGATGAATGTCATTATTTCAAATTTCATTTAACTGAAATTGGAAGGATTAATTTCTCAGATACTATTCACATTTGAAATTCAGTAGCCACATAAAGCCAGTGGCTAGTCTGTTAGACAACGCATATATAGAATATTTGCATTATCATAGATGTTTTTGTTACAATTGTTTTAGAGTGTGTTTCTGCTTGTTAAGGAATGGTCCATGTTCATAAACTACATATGCTCCATAGTTGGTACTCAGATGGAAGATCAGACCAGAAAGACCAGGCACCCATGAGGTTAAGATATAGATATAAATTGTTCTACATGGCGCAAGTATTTGTGAGGAGAAAGAGGATCAAACAGTCAATGTCAGTAAAATCAATCCTCTCAATTCTAGGAATGAATAGATGAAAATTTTAGCAATTCTTTGCAGCTTTGCTTCTGTGATTGGAACTGGCTGTGGTATTCTCAATGGTGATTTTGTTGGAAAGTATAAATGTGTAATCATCACATTAGCTCACAGAAGAATTATGGTTTGTGCTTTGTAAATGTCATTTGGTATTTAAAAATGACATTTTAATTTTTCCTGGTATCAATGCACCACAAATACCTTTATATGGTTTCTGAGTTTTTTTTTTTTACATTTTTTATTGTGAAAATACCGTACAGAGGGTTTAAAATTTATGAGCAATGTAATGAGTGCATTTCTTATCAAGCATTGCTGCCTCCTCCTTTGTTTCCCCTTATGATCCTTTCTCATCTCCCCCCTCTCAGCCCCTTTGCCCCCCCCACGCCAAAATTGTAAAGGTCGTTTTTCGACATAACGACTTGTACATCTTATTGTTGCCTATTAAACATTTTTTCCCTTCCCCTCCACAGATTATACCAACATCAAATACATGAAAATAGGGATTATACCATGGGGAAGGAACATACAAAGCAACAAAGAAATCATCTTATACGTATGTCACAAACAATAGCATGAAAGCAAAAAGTATTTGAATACTTATTTTGGGTTCATTTCACCTAACATCAACTTATTTGAGCGTTTCAGCTTGTCTGAGACTTATACTAGTTATTGCAAATAAGGGAAACCATGGGACCTATGTTTCTTTGGTCCTGGCTTACTTCACTTAATATAATTTTTTTCCAAGTCTTTCCATTTACTAACAAATGGGAAAATATTATTCAATCAACTCCAAATTTATCAAAGAACTTGGAGTCAAAGTAGACATTCTGAAAACATTACAGGACGGAATAGGGTATACCCTTGGTCTGAGTTGTTTCTTTCGTTAATTTTGATTCTTCTTACAGCAGACATTTTAAAAATTAGTAGAAAACTTATGACGTTCTCATGTTTTATAGTCCCATTAGTACTCACTAAGTTTAATAAAGAATGAAAATCCAAGAGCTATGTAAAGAAATTGTATCTCCAAGCAACTGTACCCTTTCATTAATTTCTGGAACTAAGAGAACTGGCTCCCCAGAGTCTGACCTTCAGAATTCAAGAATGAGGTGGGAATAAGACAAGGAAAGAGAGACAAAGTAATTCGCACTGGTGTTGTTGTGCTGTCACAATGAACACCTGTTCTCAGGAAATCGTTTTGAATCTCACAGTTAGCTTTTTTTGTGCTTTTTTATTAGTATGACAAAGATAACTGGCTTAACCAGATTTAGAGGGGAAACAAAGGAGGAGGCTACAATGCTTGATAAGAAATGTACTCATTATGTTGCCCAGGTAATTGCAACCCCTCTGTACAGTATTTTCACAATAAAAAAATAAAAATAAATAAATGGGTGGGACACATTCTTTTATGTGTGGAATCTTCCTCAAAATTGTGTGTCATTAACTTTGGGTCTCGGTGCCTTTTCCATCCTTGTTGCAAGTATATATTTCTACAAATGGAGAAGTTGATTCACCATTTGCCTTTAAATGATTAAGTTATTTGGATTTGGGGGATTGTGTGATTTGCTGTAGAAGTAAGGTATTATGGTTAGGACCCTTTGGTTCATGTTGACATTTATTTGTGGAATTTTTGTTGGTGTCCTTGCTCATGGACTCATGTCTAAGTAATTCTTCCTATATTCCAGTATAATCCAGTAGAGTGGGACAATGCATTAGAAATTTAAAACATGATTATAATTTTTTAAATATACTTTTAAATATAACATCATAAATAAAACCATTGTTTTCTGTAATTTTAATATTATTTTCCAGGTTATGTACAGAGGGGTTCCAGTTACATAAGTAAGGCAGTGATAACATTTCTTGTGTAACTTGTTACACCCTCCCTCATTTTTCTTGTTCTTTCCCTGGCTCTCCCAATCCAGCCGCCCAAGTTGTACAGATCATTTCCAACATATTGTCACTTTTGATTTCCTTTAAGTAAATGTTTGCGCAGTTCCCATCCTAGAGCTCCACAATGTGAATACTGAAACACCACGGTTATATCCCTCTGCCTTGCATATGTGCATATATATGCATATATATATTTATATATATTTGCCTACAATTTGGGTACATATATTTGTAAGATTATTGACTTGTTTATTGCCAAAATTGGAGTTTGAATTCAGGGCTTGCACATTATTCTCTGCTTTTTGTCCTTCAATGCTATTAACATCTCCATTTCCGGCATTTTGATGGTTAAATGGATTTTCCCCGAGGGGCTGACTTTGAACCATGATCCTCAAATCTCACCCTTGTGAGTAGGTATGATTACAGGTGTGAGCCTACTTTATACTTTGACTTTTCATCTCATTGTATCATACATATATTTTCTAACCAATATCATCTTTGAAATTTCATACTGTTCTAAGAACATCACTTATAATGATTACAGGGGAATCCAATGCTTATAAATTCCATAATTAATTGAACTATCTCTATCACTGAAAATATTTGTTGTCTCCAAAATATTAAATGTATCATCAAAGTTCTTTTGGATTTTTCATTATGGTATTCATTTTTTTTATAAATAGATAAGTATCTGCTAGTTAGAACTAAATAAAAATTTCTTCTTACATAATGATCCATCTTAACGTGGCTCATCTAAAACAGTAAGTTACTCCTCCCTGTGAAGTTATTCTTTTTCCAGCATTCAGTTCCAGTTGTGAAACTTTTACACACCTTACCCACTATAATGCCTTTGTCAGAAATCCCTCTTGCTATCATACAGTTTTTGTAAAAACCTTTTCCATGGTATTTCATTAATAGGAAGGCATATGTAAATAATACTAACTTAATGACATCATTTCCATGGGTATTTGCATTTTAGCCTGGATCAGAACTTGATTCTAACAGGATTTTATTTTAATGGTAGAATCAGAGCATCAATCGGGAGGCTGCGATTACCCTTATGAACAAATTTTTTCTTTCATTGCTTATTTTTGTTTTGGAATTTGAAGACTAAAGATTACCAACTCATATATCCTCTGTTGTTACTGTATTTGATTCCAGGTTCCTGCATCTTCTAAAAACATTTTTATAATTTGGGGAGAGGAAGGCTAACAAAAAGGTGAAACAACGATAGTAGTTGACCAACTGTAACAATGAAATGTACAATACACTATGTTGAAAATGAACTTCACAACTTTTGGGTATGGAGAAGAAAGAGTTGGGGAATTAAGGAGGGAAGGAAATGTAGTAGGAAAACCAAGGATGGGGTAACAATGCTCAACAGGAAATGTACTAATTACCTTCCTCATTTAACTGTAACCCCTTTATACAGTATTTTTACAATAAAAATATTTTTTAATGATAACAAGCTCACACTACCACAGTGAACTTGCTATACACCTTAAATGTTTCATAGGGCTGAAAATGGCAGACCTAAAAGAAAGCAACTTTCAATATAGATTGTCTATTTTTGTAGCACCAAGGTTCCAAATGCAGTACTAAGTGCACAGGAACCCAGAGTACAGTCATTAACCTCTAGAATTCTGAGTTCTTTTCTTTGGCTGGAAATCTCTTGATTTTATTATACAAAATATGCAGAAATGTCCTGAAAATTATTCATGCAGAAAAAAACAAGTCTACAAAATCTGGAAAATTTGAACCGAGTCCAAAAGAGTAAAATAAGACAAGAAAAAGTCTATTCCTGTTTATATGAAAGCTAGGATTGAACATGGATCTACTAATAGTCTGAAGAAGAGAAACAATTATTTAAGTGAATTGTTATTATATGTGTAATATTATAATGATATGCATGGTAAAATAAAACCTGTTGATGAACCATGAACTTTGCCTGGGGAGTTGAAAAAAATCCTTCTTGCACAGTGTCTTGATACATAGGAAGGGAGAAAACAAATATTCTGTAAAATGATGAAAAGCTTGGGAATTTTGGTGATCTCGAAATACTATGACTAAGGAATGTAAAGTATCAGGAACAAAGTAGAAGTGAGTTGGAGAGTGAAATTGAAGAGATGGAAATGGCCATATAGCTTGGTATTATGGCACTTTCTTAATATGCATAGGGCTCTCGGTTCATCCCCAGCACTAAAAATGAAGGAAGGAAAGAGACCAAGAAAGATTTGTTAGGTGGTCTTAGCATCATCATAGAAGTTTTATTCTCTCTCTCTCTCTTTTCTTTTTTGGTCGGTCATGGAGTTGAACTCTGGGCTTGGGCGCTGTCCCTGAGCTCTTCAGCTCAAGGCAAGTGCTGTACCGCTTGAGTCACAGTGCCACTTCTGTTTTCTAGTGGCTTATTGGAGATAAGAATCTCATGGACTTGCCTGCTCAGGCTGGGTTTGATTCATGATCCTCAGATCTCAGCCTCCTGAATAGCTAGTATTACAGTCTTGAGCCACTGGTGCCCGGCTAGAAGTTTTATTTTCTAGCCCAGGATTTCATAATGTTAATTACACATTATAACTGCATGGGAGATTTTAAAAGTACATTTGCCAAAGTGTCAGCTGTTTTTAGTTGAGTGGGTACAGATGTATCAACTTCAGCTGATATGACTTGGAGGCAGCAGTAAAGTAATCAGGATAGAGATATCATGGTAGCATATAAGAGTCTAGAAATTTAAACAAAGTTCTGTGACCCTTTTATTTCCGCAGAAAAATAAATGCGCATGGTATGTTAGCCTAAGTATGGATATAGATTAGTCTGAATTTCAATGAACCAATATACCAGTTTTGCAATCTCTCTTTTATCCTCAGTTTCCTATTTTGGACATGGCATCCCTTGAGACTACAGTGAAAGAATGTTCATAACGTGTTTTCTGGCTGCGCATTTTCAAATTTATTTTAACTACCATTAGTTGATTTGTTTATATAGTGTAAATTTGCAGTAGGTGCTGATGAGCAAAGTGTAAGATGATGAAATATCATGTCTTAGTTCTCTAGGGTACTTGATGTCATTCCTTACACTCCAAAATTTGTGAAGTCACAGTTGGACAAAAGGGCAGTTTTAAAACATTTCTCTATGGAGCTTTAACGTTTTTCAATATCAGAGAAACTCTGGAAAGATGGAAAAATAAAATAGAAAAACTGGCGCTGGGAAGGTGGCTCAGTGGTAGAGTGCTTGCCCTGCATGCATGAGGCCCTGGGTTCGATTCCTCAGCACAACATAAGCAGAAAAAGCCGGAAGTGGGGCTTAGGCTCAAGTGTTAAAGCGTTGGTCTACAGATGAAGAACTGGGGGACAGTGTCCAGGTCCAGATTTTAGGCCCCAGAACAAAAGAAAGAAAGAAAGAAAGAAAGAAAGAAAGAAAGAAAGAAAGAAAGAAAGAAAGAAAGAAAGAAAGAAAGAAAGAAAGAAAGAAAGAAAGAAAGAAAGAAAGAAAGGAAGGAAGAAGGAAGGAAGGAAGGAAGGGAGGAAGGAAGGAAGGAAGGGAGGAAGGAAGGAAGGAAGGAAGGAAGGAAGGAAGGAAAAAAAGAAAGAAAGAAAGAAAGAAAGAAAGAAAGAAAGAAAGAAAGAAGGAAAGAAAGAAAGAAGGAAAGAAGGGAGGGAGGGAGAGAGGGAGGGAGGGAAGGAGAAAGGAAGGAAGGAAAGAAAGGAAGGAAGGAAGGAAGAAAAGAAAAGAAAAGAAAGAAGCCACAACAGTCCTTTTCAGCTGGCTTACTGTCAGTCCTTTTGACTATGTTGACAAATTTCCAGAAACTGAATTGCTTATAAACAACAAATTTATTTCTGCATTCTGGAGCCTGTAGGTCCAAGATTACAATGCCAGCATAGTCAGGATATTTTATTTCTGAGTAATGCCTTATATTAAAGATCAGGAGTGAAATTTATTTGGTTTTGTTTATTTAATTCCCATTCATGAAGTTTTGCTTCCATGACTTAATTACCATCCACGTACACACAACTTCTGTAACATTACATTTGAGATAGAATTTCGATATGTGAAACTGGATGAAGGGTGTAAATAAATGTATTGTACTTATACATTCTTTTTTCTTTTTCCATAAGATTGTGGATCTAAGAACAGTAAGATCCAGACATTGAATGATCGGAAAGCTGACGTCTTAGCCATTCTATGATTCTCGAGTTTTATATTGATCTGGCTTATTTAATTCTCTGCCTTCACTACAAGATTATTTGGAGAATACATATGATAATTACACTAAGTGAGTAGTTATTTTGAGAATTATTTCAGATTGTTTACTTTTATTTTTTTTGGTAAGTACTTGGATTCAAATTCAGACCCTGGCAATTGCCAGGGAGGCACCTTACCACTTGAATCACGGTACATCCAGCAATCTTTGTTTTGATTGTTTTTGAGACACAATTTTGCATTGGTTTATTCCCAGGATACCTGGATAGTGAACTTCATAGTTTTATGTCCAACGTAGGTAGGATGACAGCCACACATTGGCACACCCAGCTTTTATTGATTGAAATGGAGGTCTCTTGTATGATTTCCAGCTTGACGTTGAACTGTGACTATGCACACTTTCATTTTCAGAGTAGCTAGGAGTATAGGTATAAACCACTTCATTTGGCTTCTATTATTTATGTTTATGAAAAGTCTGAAAGTATGAGAAAATTCTCTAGAGTTTACTAATCATACCCATATTCTAGGTGATATACTTATGTTTATTCTGTCACAAACTATGCTTTGTGACAAACTATTTTATATTAAGATATTTCATATCAAGAATACAACTATGTATTGCTAATGCCAATTCAAAGAGTTGTGATGATCTAATTTCTATGTGTGGATTTGTTTCCTGGCAAAGCATCATGAGTACCTAGGCCAAAAATTTGATAGTCCTAACAAGCAAAAATTTGCTTCTAGTATCATCGGCAGTTTGCAAACAGGGGTTCGATGCTGTAGAGGAGACAGGTCACAGGGCAATTCCATGCTGAGACCCTAAAATAAATCTACCCTTTTCAAAATAGCAGAATGGTAAAAATTTGTCGAAATTATTATATGGGAACTTTCTCGACCTCATAAAGAGTACTGCATAAGAATGAAAGTTATCCCAGTTGCTCTGAAATCAGGTAAAGATGTCATCCATTTGTATTCAAACATATAGCAGGCATATTTGCTAATATAATGAAAAAAATATAAAGTTCTTGACAAATAGCTTTTATTCATAATATATAAAGAACTCTTTAACACACGAATATGCCAATAAATAACCCAATTAAGAAGAAACAGAGAGAAGGCAAATAAGCACATCCAAAACTCATACATTAAAAGACTGTTGTAGAAATTCTTCTCAAATGTGTTCAGATAATGCTTTCTGGAATGGAAGGAATGTAAATAATTTCACTATCATGATGCTTCCAATAATAATTTTAAGAAAAATGCATAATGAACTTCAGAATTCATGGAATTCTTGTTTCATGTTCTATTGAATAACACCTTACAAAAGGTATATTCTTTAATTCTAGAAAACACCAATATTATTAGCTGTTCACAGAAAAAAAGCAACACATGACAACTCTAAAAAATATGTCCAATGTCACCTAGTTAGCACAAAAGTTTTAGGTATTAGTATAGTCACGGGGTTTATAAGTCATGAATTGAATTTGAGCCATGGATTCTGGTTTCTGCTTAGTCTTAATTGTCATCTACACATCAGCCTTCAGAAACACATCAAGTCTCCTCTTGCCTTCATTTCTGTATTTGGAAAATGAAGATAATATTCTCCTAACCCTACATGATGAAATATGTAACACCATCAGATGATACAGAACATACATTGGCATTCTTGGGATTTATCCAACAATTGTTGAATACCTTCTATAAAAAGCTATGAAACAGTTCCAAGTATATTTTAGATATGAGACCCTTGTCCGTTGTATGGCTAGTAAAGATCTTCTCCCAATCGGTGGGCTTTCTATTGATCTTGCTAGCTATGTCATTTGCCCTGCAGAAGCTCTGCAACTGTATGCAATCCCATTTGTCCAACCTTTCTTTGATTTGTTGTGCTTCCGGGTCTCTATTCAGAAAATTTCCGCCTGAGCCAAGGAGACCTAAGGTTTCTCCTATTCCATCCTGTAATGTTTTCAGAGTGTCTGCTTTGAGTTCAAGGTCTTTGATCCCTTTGGAGTTGATTCTGGTGCAGGGTGATATATAAGGATCTAGCTTTAGTTTTCTACATGTAGTTAACCCATTTTGCCAGCACCATTTACTGAAGAGGCTGTCTTTCTTCCATTCTATTGTTTTAGCTTCCTTATCGAAGATTAGATGGCTATAGGTCTGTAGGTTCATTTCTGGGTTTTCAATTCTATTCCATTGGTCCTGGGGTCTGTTCTTATGCCAATACCAAGCTGTTTTGATTACTATGGCTTTATAGTAGAGTTTGAAATTTGGTATTGATATTCCTCCAGCAGTGTTCTTTCCGTTGAGGAGCGTTTTTGCTATTTGGGGTCTTTTATTGTTCCATATGAATTTTTGGATTGCCTCCTCTATTTCCTTGAAGAATGAGGGTAGAATTTTGATAGGGATCACATTGAATTTGTAGATAGCCTTGGGAAGTATTGCCATTTTCACGATGTAAATCTTGCCAATCCAGGAGCATGGGCGGTTTTGCCATTTTTTTAAGTTCTGTGTTGATTTCCTTTTTCAAGATTTTAAAGTTTTCATCATAGAGGTCCTTCACTTCTTTGGTTAAGTTAATTCCTAGGTATTTTATTTTTTGTGGGGCTACTACAAATGGAGTTGCTTTCCTAATTTCAGCCACACTTTTCTAATTGTTGGCATATAGAAAAGCCATTGATTTTTGGGGGTTAATTTTTTAACCTGCTACTTTGCCAAAGTTTTGAATCAGCTTGAGTAATTTGGGAGTGGAGTCTATGGGATTCCTTAAATATAAGATCATGTCATCTGCAAAGAGGGAGAGTTTTATTTCTTCTTTCCCTATTTGGATTCCCTTTATGTCTGCATCTTGTCTTATTGCTGTAGCTAGGCATTCTAATACTACATTGAAGAGAAGTGGAGAGAGTGGGCATCCTTCTCTCGTTCCTGAGTTAAGAGGAACTCAAAAAATTAAACCACCCAACAACAAATCCTCAAAGAAACAACTGCCCAATAAATAAGTGGGCGAAAGACTTAAAGAGAAGCTTCTCTGAAGAAGAAAGAAGGATGGCCAATAGACACATGAAGAAATGTTCAACATCCCTAGCCATAAAAGAAATGCAAATCAAAACAACATTGAGATATCACCTCACTCCAGTTAGAACAGCAAAAATCAAGAACTCTAACAACAACAGATGCTGGAGGGGATGTGGACAGAAAGGAACCTTACTTCATTGTTGGTGGGAATGTAAACTTGTTCAACCACTTTGGAAAGCAGTATGGAGGTTCCTCAAAAGACTTCACATAGATCTCCCCTATTATCCAGCAATCCCACTTTTGGGCATTTACCCAAATGTTTACAAACAAGACCATACTAAAGCTACCAGCACAACTATGTTTATTGCAGCATTATTTACCATAGCTAAGATATGGAACCAACCCAGATGCCCCTCAGTAGATGAATGGATCAAGAAAATGTGGTATATATACACAATGGAATTCTATGCCTCCATCAGAAAGAATGACATTTCCCCATTTGTTAGGAAATGGAAAGGCTTGGAAAAAATTATATTAAGTGAAGTAAGCCAGGCCCAAAGAAGCATAGGTCCCATGGTTTCCCTTATTTGCAATATCTAGTATAGCTATGAGTCAAGTGGAAAAGATCAGATAATGTGATGTTAGGAAAATGAACCCTTAAATATGTATTTTAATGTTTTCGTTTCTTTCATGCATATGTTTCTAATGCATTTATAAGATTATTTCTTTGTTGCTTTGTATGTCCCTCCCCCACAGTGTAACCCCTGCTTTCACTATATTTGATGTCAGTATAACATGTGGAGCAGATGGGGGCAAACAAGTCGTTTAAGGATTCAGGTGGACCTGTTGCAACAATGAGAAGTACAAAATGTCATGTCAAAACCAGGTTTACAATGTCGGTGTGGGGGGGGGAGGGGGTATGGGGGGGGGAGGGGGTATAATTGGGTGGGGGGAGGGGGGAGGCTGGGAAGGGAGGTGAAGGGTAAACAAAGGAGGAGGCTGCATTGCTTGTTAAGAAATGTATGCATTATCCTGTCCATGTAATTGTAGCCCCTCTGTACAGTATGTTCTCAAATAAAATAAATTAATATTAAAAAAGCTATGAAACAGTTGTCTTATAGCTTTTATAAAAATCTCAACCATAATTTTATTTGCTTAAAACCTTGCTTAAAAGTGTATCCCAAATACCAAAGTATTTTACCCTAATTTTAAAAATGAATATAAAATCAACAAAATCCTTCTTCACATTCTGACACAGCTATGAAGTGCATTTTCATGAAACCATTACCTCTCATTTTCAGGTCATTGAACTTGGATTTAGAGAGTTGTTCTGTTACAAAACTCGTTGCAAATAATTTCCTGTGATTTCCCCAAATGATGGTATTCATTTGTGTAAATGACTTCACAAAGGCTTTAAGGCAATTGAAGAAGGAAATTGTAGCCGAAAATTGCATAGAAAATATCTTGAAAATTGTATCATAATGTTTTTCCTTTTTCTTGTCTCTTTTTCTCAGGAGAAGGGATTGAACTCAGGACCTCAAACTTCCTGGATAATTGCTCTTGATCCATACACCTAGCACTTCGTTGAGTTTTAGATTGCTTTTCAGATAGTTTCATGTTAACTATCTAGACTGGCCTCAAACCTTGATCCCCCAACTTCTGTGGCACCAGTTTGTTTTAAATATTGAAGTCCCAGTATTATATTTTTACCATACCAACAGCAAACCTCTGATATTTTCCAGTTTCTAGCTCTTAAGTAGTTAAAATTGTAGGCATGTACCACTACATCAAGCTGAATTTTTTAAACGAAATCTTCCGCAGCTATGCTAACAAAGAAATATTCACTAACTTCTCTTTAGTCTCTGATTGTCTGCCTCTATAACTTCTTTCTCATTTTTCTCCTCACTGAAGCCGGCAAATTTGTAAGTTCAGTTTTGTTAATGTTTTCAAAATATTCCATTTTAGTCTACATTCTTCATGACTCATGTTCCATATCACAGTGATTTTCCTTACCAAAAATATTTGTATCAGCCAGGAAAGGTGACTGATTCCTACAATCCTAGGTACTCTGGTGGCTGAGATGTAAAGATTTTAGTTGGAAGCCAGCCAAATATTTTCTATCTAAAAGGAAACTGGGTGCCTACTAGTAACCTAAAAATCATTATTTCATATTTGTTATAATAACATCTTACAAATTTAATCTATTCATTTAATAACCTTAATAGAAACAAGAAATAAACATGAATTTCTCTCAGGAAATCCAAGTCATTCGTTACAACCCTAACTTATTTCGGGAGAGAGATGAAATCTCGTGCAGAAAACATAACTAGGTGCCATTGTAACATTCTCCTTTCTGTCATTATCAAAGATGCTTCAGAGGAAACAGACATAAACAGATATGAGTCCTGGAACATATTTTAAATGCCAGCATTGAATGATCTCAATGGTAAGAAAGACAATGTTCATAAATTTTCACGCACTTGAAGAACCCATCCTGTTGCTTTGCTCTGAGCCTGGATGAGTTTTCTCATTTGTCCTTCTGTGGCACTGCTTCTGTGGCAGATGTGTATCTTTTTCTTTATTTGGCCTATATGAAGTCATGTTTCCTCTTGCAAACAGTCTGAGAAGCTATTGCCAGGCCACAAGAAGTACAGATAAAATTTGTATCCCATATTCTCCCTTCATAGTTCTCCTGTCCTGAAAAACTGTTTCCTAAACAAATGGAACAATAATTGCACAGTGATATAAACCTGAGTGAGCATTATCACACTAGTCATAACACCAGAGAGGAACAAGGCTGTTTTCTCATAAGATCAAAATATGCTAGTTTTATATGCATGTTTTATGTGTTCAAAATTCAATTAAGTAATTCACTATCCTGGAAATGATTGGCCAGACCTGAGAGCTAAGTGTCTTAGGAGCTAGAGACAGTGTTTTTGTAAGCTTTATCCAAAGGGAGGGAAGAAAGTTAAAATCTATTGTTTATTTTATAGAATCAAAGTGATATTACAAAATGAGAATCACAAAAACATCTCTGCCCAGTCTATATGTCCGGTCCTTCCCTCAGCATGGCACTTTCTGTCTTTTCTGGCTGTGGTTAGGTCCACCTGCCCAGTGGTTCAGGTGTCTTCAAGGCATCTTGTTCCTAAAGTTGCACTTGGATTACCCAGTGGTGGTTGTGACCTGGCCAAAAACAGGACACAGGCCACTTGCATGGCATGACTTCTTTGTTGGCCGTGCAAGTAGGATTACAAGTGGAATTTCTGTGAATTTGACTCCAGAATGCAATCACTGAACCAAAAGGCCACCAAACTCTTTCTCCCCTCCTCCATTCCTACCTTCCTCCCTCCTTGAGAAAAAACAAAATAATTTTGCAGCTTTTGATACACACACAAACCACCCACCATCTCCCCTGGTAAACTAGGCTGCAAGTGACTAAACCATGTAATTGCATAATGCTGCACTCATTATTCTTGACAACATCTTCAGGTTGTTTGATACTTTCAGTTTTTTTTTTTCTTTTTATTGGTCGTAGGACTTGAACTTCAGCTCAAGCCAAGCTCTCAACCACTTGAGCCACAGTGCCACTTTCCTGTTTTTGGGTGATTAGTTGGACATCAGTGTCTGAAAGACTTCCCTGCTAGGGCTTGCTTTGGAACATGAGTTATTTTTTTTTTTGTAAGTTTTTTATTGCAAAAATGCTGTACATAGGGGGTACAGTTACATGAGCAAGGTAGTGACTACATTTCCTATTGAGCATTGTTGCCTCATCCTTTGTTTTCCCCCTACCACCTCTTCCCTCCAACCTTCACAACTACACCCCCTCCCCCATCAAAGTTGTGAGGTTCATTTTCTTTAGTATATATATATATATATATATATATATATATATATATATATGAATATATATGCATATGCATATATATGGTAAAAATGTACAGAGGTGTTACAATTACATAAATAGGGTAATGTGTACATTCCCTAGCAAGCATTGTTACCTCCTCCTTTGTTTTCCCTCTACTATCACTTCCCTCCCCACCTCCCCAACACCTCTTGCCTACCCCCCACACACATTGTAAAGTTCATTTTTAACATATTGTCTTGTACAACTTGTCATCACAATGGGTCAGCCTGCATCCTCATTTCCGCATTCCCCAATATCACTTCCACTCCCCCAGAACACCAGCATCAAATCCAGTGAAAAAAGGGGTTATGCCATGGGGCAAGAACATACAAAAGAAACAAAAGTTTCACATAGTGCATTTTAAGTACATTAAAAAACACTAGCAAGAAAGATTTTAAAAAACACTGTGTTCCTGTCTTGGGGTACATTTTGCTTAACATTTTCTTATGTGGTCTTAGGTACATAGCCTTTGAACTTCTCTGCTTTTAATGGACATGTACTAGTCATTGTAAACAAAGGAAAGCATGGGAACTATGTTTCATTGGGCCTGGCTTACTTCAGTTGAGATAATTTTTTGCAAGTTTTTCCAGTTCGTAACAACTGAGACAATGTCATTCTATCTGAGGGAGGCATTGAATTCAATTATATATATTTATACAGCATTTTCTTTTTCTTTTTTTCTTTTTTGGGTCCGGCGTGGGGCCTGAACTCTGAGCCTGGGTGCTCTCCCTCAGCTCTTCAGCTCCAGGCTAGTGCTCGCTCTACTACTTGAGCCACAGCGCCACTTCTGGCTTTTTTTCTTTCTGCTTATGTGGGGCTGAGGAATCAAACCCATGGCCTCATGCATGCAAGGCAAGCGCTCTACCACTGAGCCACATTCCCAGCCCACCATATTTTCTTGATATATTCATCTACTGAGGGGCATCTGGGTTGGTTCCCTATTTTAGATGTGGTAAATAATGCTGTGATAAACATGATTGTGCTGGTAGATTTGGTATTATCTTGTCTGTGATCATTTGGGTAAATGCCCAAAAGTGGTATTGCTGGGTCATAATGGAGCTCTAGGTGGAGTTGTTTTTTTGGTTTTTTTTTGTTTTATTTTGTCGGTTGTGGGGCTTGAACTCTGGGCCTGGACGCTGTCCCTCAGCTCTTCAGCTCCAGGTGAGCGCTCTACCACTTGAGCTACAGTGCCACTTCCAGTTTTCTAATGGTTTATTGGAGGTAGGAGTCTCATGTTCTTTCCTGCCTAGTCTGGCTTTGAACCGCGATATTCAGATCTCAGCCTCCTGAGTAGCTGGTATTACAGGCGTGAGCCACCAGCTAGTGGCAATGTGGAGTCATTTGAGGAACCTCCATACTGCTTTCCAGCGTGGTTCAACAAGATTACACTCCCACCAATTATACAGTAGGGTTCCCTTCAAGCCATATTGCCTCCAGCATCTGTTACTAGATTTTCTGATTATAGCCATTCTAACAGGTGTGAAGTGGAATCTCAGCTTTGTCTTGATTTACAATTCATTTATGGCTAGGGAAGCTGAGCATTTCATCATGTGTCTATTGGCTATTCTTATTTCTTCTTCAGAGAAGTCTCTCTGTAAGTCTTTAGCCCATTTGTTAATTGGGCTAATTTGTTAATTGTTTGAGGATTTGTCATTAGGAGATTTAGTTTTTTAGTTCTAAGTATACTTTAGACATGAGACCCTTGTCTATTGTTTGGTTAGTGAAGATTTTCCCCCAATCCATGGGCTTTCTGTTGATCTTGCTAGCTATGTCCTTTGCTTTGCAGAAGCTCTGCTGTTTCATGCAATACCATTTTCCCAACCTTTCTTTGATTTGTTTTGCTTCTGGGTCTCTATTAAGAAACATTTGGCCTGTGCCAAGGAACCCTAGAGTTTCTCCTATTCCTTCCTGTCATGTTTCCATGGAATCTGCTTTTCTTTCAAGGTCTTTGATCCATTTGGAGTTGATTCTGGTGCAGGGTGTTATATACAGTCCTAGCTTTAGTTTTCTGCAAGTTTTTAAACAATTTTGCAAACACCATTTACTGGTCTCTTTTTTCTTTCCATTGCATTTCTTTAGCACCTTATCAAAAATTAGGTAGCCATCGGTATGTGGGTTCATTTCTGGGACTTTAGTCCTAAACTATACGTCCTCGGTTCTGTTCTTGTGCCAGTACCAAGCTGTTTTGATTACTATAGCTTTGTAGTAGAGTTTTGAAATTTGGAATTGATATTCCTCCAGTGCTGCTTTTTCAACTAAGGATTGTTTTTGCTATTCAGTGTCTTTTTTTTTTAGCTTAGAATTTATTTATTTTTTTTAATTTAATTTAATTTTTTTGTGTGAACATACTGTACAGAGGGGTTACAATTACATGGGCAGGATAATGCGTACATTTCTTATCAAGCATTGCAGCCTCCTTTGTTTACCCTTCACATCCCTTCCCAGCCTCCCCCCTACCCTTCCACAAAATCCTCCCCCTCCCCTCCCCCCACCAACGTTTTAAAGCTCATTTCGACATGACAACTTGTACTTCTCATTGTTGCAACAGGTCCACCTGTATCCTTAAACGACTTGTTTTTCCTCATCTTCTCCACCAGTTATACTGACATCAAATATAGTGAAAGCAGGGGTTATACTTGGGAGAGGGACATACAAAGCAACAAAGAGATAATCTTATAAATGCATTAGAAACAAATGCATGAAATAAAAAAGCATTAAAATACATATCTAAGGGTTCATTTTCCTAACATCACATTATCTGACCTTTTCCGCTTGACTCATACATATACTAGATATTGCAAATAAGGGAAACAATTTTTGGGTTTCTTCTTCTATTTCATTGAAGAATAAAGCTGGGATATTGATAGGTATCGCATTGAATTTGTAGATAGCCTTTGGCAGTATTGCCATTTTCACGATGTTAATCCTCCCAATCCAGGAGCATGGGAGGTTTTCCCACTTGCTTAGTTCTCATTTAATTTCTTTTTTCAGGTTTTAAAAGTTTTTCTCATACAGATCCTTCATCTCTTTTGTTAACTTAACTCCTAAGTATTTTTTTTGTGGGGCTATTGCAAAAGCGGTTGTTTACCTAATTTCAGCTGTGCTATTCTCATTATTGTAATACAGGAAAGCTATTGACTTCTGAGGGTTAATTTTATACCTTGCTTTTTTGCAAACATTTCCGATCAGCTCAAGTAATTGGAAGTTGAATCTATTAGTTTTTTTTCTATTAGTTTCTTTAAATAGAAGATCATGTCTTCTGCGAAGAGGGAGAGTTTTATTTCATTTTTCCCTATTTGGATCCCCTTTATATCAGCATCTTCTCTTATTGCCCTAGCTAAGCATTCTAATACTAGGTTGAAGAGGACTGGAGAAAGTAGACATCCTTGTATTGTTCCCTGAATTTAGAGGAAATGGTTTTAACCTTTCACCATTAAGTGTAATTCTGGCTGTAGGTTTGTCAAATACAGCCTTTATTGTATTGAGGAATGTTCCATGAATTCCTAGTTTTACCAGAGCCTTCATCATAAATGTGTGTTGGATCTTGTCAAAGTATTTTCCTTATCTATTGAGATAATCATGTGGTTCTTATTCTTGCTCTTGTTGATATGATGAATTATATTAATTGTTTTGTTTATATTGAACCAGCTTTGCATCACTGAAATGAATTCTGTTTGATCTTGGTGTATGACTTTTTGATGAGTTGTTGAAATCCATTGGCCAAGATTTTATTGAGAAGTTTTGCATTGAAATTCATCAAAGAAAGGGGTCTATAGTGCTCTTTCTTTGATGAGTCCCTGCCTGGTTTTGGGATGAGGATTATGCTGAATTCATAAAAAGTGTGTGATAGGGATGTTTTGCTTTTAATGTCATTGAAGAGATGGAGGAGTATTGGTGTGAGTTCTCCTTTGAAGGCCTTGTAGAATCCAGATGTAAATACATCCAGTCCTGGACTTTTCTTTGGATGGAGGTCTTTTTCTTGTTGGTCATGGGGCTTGAACTCTGGGCCTGGGCGCTGTCCCTGCCCTCTTCAGCTCAAGGCAAGAGTTCTACCACTTGAGCCACAGTGCCACTTCTGTTCTTTTTCTAGTGTTTTATTGGAGATAAAAGTCTCACGGAATTTTATGGAGGGGCTGACTTTGAACTGTGATCCTCAGATCTCAGCCTCCTGAGTAGCTAGGATTATAGGTGTGAGCCACTGGTGCCTGGCAAAGGTTGGGGGTCTTTTATTGCTGCTTCTATTTCGATGCTTGATATGGGTCTGTTATGTTGGCTTAAATCATCTTGGTTTAGTTAGGGCATGTCAATATTTGCTAGAAATTTGTCCATACCTTTCAGATTCTCAAACTTACTAGCCTAAAATTTTGAGAAATATGCCCTTAGTATATTCTGAATCTTGGCTGTTTCTGTAGTGGTGTTTCCATTCTCATCTTTGAGTTTGTTTATTTGGGTGTGTGCTCCTTTTTTCTCATAAGATTTGCTAAGGGTCTGTCAATTCTCTTAATTTTTTCGAAGAACCAAATCTTTGTTTTGTCAATTCTTTCTATAGTTTTTTAAAATATAATTTATTTAATTTGGATTTAATTTTAATTATATGTTCCCATCTACTGGATTTGGGTTTAGCTTCTTGTTTTTATTTTTCAAGGAGCTTTAGGTGCCTCATTAAGTTGTTAGTTTCAGATCTTTTCAATTTGTTAATGCAGGAACTCAGAGCTATAAACTTGCCTCTGAGTACTGCCTTTGCTGTGTCCCAGAGGAGCTGGTAATATGTGTGTTCATTTTTGTTGAATATCATGAACAGTTGAGTTTCCTTTCTAATCTCTTCCAATACCCTCTGGTGGTTCAAGAGTGTGTCGTTCAGCCTTCAGTTTTTACAGTTTTTCCTTTGGTGGCTTTTGATGTTGAATTCTAATTTTATTCCCTTGTGGTCTTATAGAATGCAGGGCATAATTTCAATGTTTTTAAATTTGGACAGATTTGCTTTTTGGCCTAGAATATGGTCTATTTTGGAGAATGTCCCATGTGTTGCTGAGAAGAAGGTTTAATCTGATGCTGCTGGGTGACATATTTGTTAAATATCTGTTAAGTCTTGTGGATCTATACAGATTTTAAGATCCGATGTTCTTCTCTTGAGTTTTTGACGGGTTGATCTCTCTAGTGAGGAGAGATAAAGTCCCCCAAAATTAATGTCTTTGGATCTATGTGAGATTGGAATAAAAGTAGTGTTTCTTGGATAAGTTTTGGTGCTCTGTTATTTGGTGAGTAGATATTTAGGATCATAATATCCTCCTGAAGGAGAGATCCCTTAATTAGTATGTAGTGACCTTCTTTATCAGTTCTCATTGATTTTAATTTGAAGTCTATTTATCTGATATTAGGATTGCAAGTCCTGCCTGTTTATGGGGTCCATTTGCTTGATATATTTTATTCCAGCCTTTCAGTTTCTGAATATGTTTATTTTTGTGGGCCAGGTGTGTCTCTTGAAGACAGCAGATAGAAGGATCTTGTTTTTAATCCAACTGGACAATATATGTTGCTTCATTAGAGTTAAGACCATTCATTAGTATTGAGGGTTAGGACTGAGAGGTGTTTGTCCTTACCATTTTATTCATTTGGTGGAGGGGGAAGCTGTGCCTTGGCTGGTCTTGTTGTGATTTCATATTTCTCTGTGGACTGCTTCATTGCATATATTCTGTTCTTGTTGGTTTTCTATATTTAGAATGTCTTTGAGGATTTTTGAAGAGCTGGTTTGGTAGCGATATATTGCGTCAGATATTCCTTGCTGTGGAAGGTTTTTATTTGTCCTGTTGTGAATGAGAGGTTAGTTGTGTAGATTATTCTTGGTTGGTAGTTATTTGACTTTAACGCATGGCAGACCTCTTTCCAGGACATTCTTGCTTTTATAGTATCTTCTGTGAAATCTGAGGTAATTCTGATTGGATTACCTTTATATGTGATTGTTCTCTTCTCCCTGGCAGCTTTAAGAATTCTTTCTTTAGTGGCTATTGAGGGGTTATGGATTATAATGTGGGGGTGGGATGACTTGTTCTGTTCTGGTCTATTTGGTTTTCTAAAAGCTTCAAGCTTCTTGTATGTGGACAGGCCTGTCCTTTTTATATTTTGGAAGTTATCTGCTAGGATACTGCTGAATGCATTTCCTAATCCATCGGCCTCTCCAAGCCCTCTTGTAATCCTATTATTATCATATTAGGCTTTCTGAATGTATCCTGTATTTCCTGCAGTGATCTGTCATGATTCTTAATTTTGTTATGAATAATTGTGTGCTCTTTCTCTGTGGAGTCCAAACTGTCTTCAGCTACTGATATTCTTTCTTTGTCCTCTTCCATTCTAGGTTGAAGACATTTTACTTTGGTGTTTAACTACTTTCCTTCTTGCTGGTCTTTCTTAATGGTGCCCAGCTTCTAATTAAGATTTTCTTTCAAGCCTTGAATAGATTACCTTAGCTCCTGGAGTTGATTATCTGACTTCTTTTTCCACTCCTTAATCTGAGTTCCTACCTTTTAATTAGATTCTTTCTCCCTCTGCAGGAGTTCCTCTATCTTTTTATTTGTGGAGGCCATGAAGTCATCTACTAACTTCTGTTTGGCCTCTTCGCATTCACTGATAACCCCATGTAGGGTGTCCAATTTTTTATTCAGCAGGTTTTCCAGCCATGCATTTAATATATTTTGATCATTATCTTCTAAGTCATTCTGGGACTGCTATGTAGCTTGTTTCTTTGGAGATGGTGGTGTGATTTGTTTATTTGCTCTTTTCCTTGTGTTTCTGCAGTTAGTTCTACCCATTTGGAGACAAGAACCACACTGGTACAACAGGACAGTCTTTTAGGACCAGAGCCAACCTGGTGTCGTGTAGATTTGTAGATCTTAGGGTTTCAGAAGTAAGGTTAGATGTTTTCCTGTTTAACTATTTTTCCTTGCCTGCAGAGGGATATTTTAGCTTTGGGGTCGAGATTTCATATAGTTGTAACTTTTGAGACAATATAGGTTTGACTAATAAGTAGTTTGCTCCTTAAAGTTAACAAAATGGGCCCCTTGTACTCAAAGTTGGCAAATGGAACCAATTTTGTATTCAAATATAGAACCAACTGTAAGTTGGGTCAGATATAAATCATTAGGGATCAATGGGCTGGATCAGATGGAGAAGTGAAGGATTAGGATTGGAGAGATACAAATTTAAGTTCAGGAGAGAACTTGGGTATAATGATAGTAGAGGGGTAAGAACAGCTTTGGGAAGGGTATATGTACTAGGAGGAGAATAAATACTTGTTACTGAGTGTAAAAAGTTTAAATAATTCCAAGAAAGCTTATGTAGCAAGTAGCTTAGAGATCAAGATGAAGATAAGAAAAAGAATATATATATATATATAAGAATATATATATATATATATATATATATATATATATATATATTCTTTTTCTTATATATAGAGGAGACTTGCTGAGATAAGTAAAAGATCATCCAGATATTATTGGAAAGTGGCTTAATCTAAGTTAACTCCTGTCATTATTTTTTACTCTCATAGAAGGAGGCCTTATTTGTGTATAGAACTAGACAGGGTAGCCTTGATGGAGTAGTAGTATAAGGTAGAGAAAAAGAGGTGAAGTGGGAGTGAGAAGAAAAGAAAGGAAAAAAACTTAAAAATTAGCAAGATGGAAAGTTGAAGAAGAAACCAAATAATAATGAAAAATAGAAACTTTAAGTGGAATAGGAAATCCTGACTCACAATACACATAAGTAACACATAGAAATACAAATGAACAACAAATGATCAGGCATAACAACTGACAAAGCAAAACCAAAGCAAGAAGATAATACTAAAGAATGGATTTTTCAGGTTCTTTGGGGGAGCTCTAATCTCCCTGTAGTCCTCAGAGCAGATTCCTGATGGAACCTCGTATGCCTTGCTGTAGTCCACTTTCATTGTGGCTTAGTTGGGAACAGATGTCTTTTTTTTATTTTATTTTATTTTATTTTTTTGTGAACATATTTTACAGAGGAGTTACAATTACATGGGCAGGATAATGCGTATATTTCTTACCAAGCATTGCAGCCTCCTCCTTTGTTTACCCTTCACATCCCTTCCCAGCCTCCCCCTTCCCCCATCCCAACCTTTCTCCTTGCCCCCCTTCTCCCCCCCCCCACCACACCGACTTTGTAAAGCTCGTTTTGGACATGACAACTTATACTTCTCATTGTTGCAACAGGTTCACCTGTATCCTTAAACAACTGGTTTTTCCCCATCTCCTCCACAAGTTATACTGACATCAAATATATTGAAAGCAAGGGTTATACTGTGGGAGAGGGACATACAAAGCAACAAAGAGATAATCTTATAAGTGCATTAGAAACACATGCATGAAAGGAAAAAACATTAAAATACACATCTAAGGGTTCATTTTCCTGACATCACATTATCTGACCTTTTCTGATTGACTCATACATATACTAGATATTGTAAATAAGGGAAACCATGGGACCTAGATTTCTTTGGGCCTGGCTTACTTCACTTAATATAATTTTTCCAAGTATTTAAATTTCCTAACAAATGGGGCAATGTAATTATTTCTGATGGAGGCATAGAATTCCATTGTGTATATATACCACATTTTCTTGATCCATTCATCTACTGAGGGGCATCTGGGTTGGTTCCATATCTTAGCTATGGTAAATAATGCTGCAATAAACATAGTTGTGCTGGTAGCTTTAATGTGGTCTTGTTTGTAAACATTTGGGTAAATGCCCAAAAGTGTGATTGCTGTGTCATAGGGGAGTTCTATGTGAAGTCTTTGGAGAAACCTCCATCCTGCTTTCCAAAGTGGTTGAACAAGTTTACATTCCCACCAACAATGAAGTAAGGTTCCTTTCTGTCCACATTCCCTCCAGCAACTGTTGTTGTTAGAGTTCTTGATTTTTGCCGTTTAACTGGAGTGAGGTGATATCTCAATGTTGTTTTGATTTGCATTTCTATTATGGCTAGGGATGTTGAACATTTCTTCATGTGTCTATTGGACATCCTTTTTTCTTCTTCATAGAAGTTTCTCTTTAAATCTTTCGCCCACTTATTTATTGGGCAGTTGTTTCTTTGAGGATTTGTTGTTGGGGGGTTTAATTTTTTGAGTTCCAAGTATATTTTAGATAAGAGACCCTTGTCCGTTGTATGGCTAGTGAAGATCTTCTCCCAATCCATGGGCTTTCTATTGATCTTGCTAGCTATGTCATTTGCCATGCAGAAGCTCTGCAACGTTATGCAATCCCATTTTTCCAGACTTTCTTTGATTTGTTGTGTTTCCGGGTCTCTATTCAGAAAATTTCGGCCTGAGCCAAGGAGACCTAGGGTTTCTCCTATTCCATCCCGTAATGTCTGCTTTGAATTCAAGGTTTTGATCCATTTGGAGTTGATTCTGGTGCAGGGTGATATATAAGGATCTAGCTTAAGTTTTCTACATGTAGATAACCAATTTTGCCAGCACCATTTAATGAAGAGGTTGTCTTTCTTCCATTCTATTGTTTTAGCTCCCTTATTGAAGATTAGATGGCTATAGGTCTGTAGGTTCATTTCTGGGTTTTCAATTCTATTCCATTGTTCCTGAGGTCTTTTCTTCTGCCAATACCAAGCTTTTTTGATTACTATGGCTTTAGAGTAGAGTTTGAAATTTGGTATTGATATTCCTCCAGCAGTGTTCTTTCCATTGAGGATCATTTTGGCTATTCCGGGTCTTTTATTGTTCCATATGAATTTTTGGATTGCCTCTTCTATTTCCTTGAAGAATGCGGTTGGAATTTTGATAGGTATTGCGTTGAATTTGTAGATAGCCTTGGGAAGTATTGCCATTTTCACGATGTTAATCTTTCCAATCCAGGAGCATGGGCGGTTTTGCCATTTTTTTTAAGTTCTGTGGTGATTTACTTTTTTAAGATTTTAAAGTTTTCATCATAGAGGTCCTTCACTTCTTTACTTAAGTTAATTCCTAGGTATTTTATTTTTGGGGGGCTATTACAAATGGAGATGCTGTCATAATCCAGCCACGATTTTCTCATTGTTGGCATACAAAAAAGCCATTGATTTTGGGGGGTTAATTTTTTAACCTGCTACTTTGCCAAAGTTTTGAATCAGCTTGAGTAATTTGGGAGTGGGATTCTTTAAATACAAAATCATGTCATCTCAAAGAGGAAGAGTTTTATTTCTTCTTTCCCTATTTGGATCCCCTTTATGTCTGCATCTTGTCTTATTGCTGTAGCTAGGTATTCTAATACTAGATTGAAGAGAAGTGAAGAGAGTGGGCATCCTTGTCTTCTTCCTGAGTTAAGAGGAAATGGCTTTAGTTTTTCACCATTGAGTATAATGCTGGCTGTAGGTTTGTCATATACAGCCTTTATTGTATTGAAGAATGTTCCATGGATTCCTAATTTTTCCAAAACCTTCAACATAAAGGGGTGTTGGATCTTGTCAAATGCTTTTTCTGCATCTATTGAGATAACCATGTGGTTCTTATTCTTGCTCCTGTTGATGTGATGAATAATCTTAATTGATTTGCGTATATTGAACCAGCTTTGCATCCCTGAAATAAATCCTGTTTGATCATGGTGTATGATTTTTTGGATGAATTGTTGAAGTCGATTGGCCAAAATTTTGTTGAGAAGTTTTGCATCAATGTTCATAAAAGAAATGGGTCTATAGTTCTCTTTATTTGATGAGTCCCTGCCTGGTTTTGGGATGAGGGTTATGATGGCTTCATAGAATGTGTTCGGTAGTGAGCTTTCTCTTTCAATTTCATTGAAGAGTTGGAGCAGTATTGGTGTAAGCTTTGCTTTGAAGGCCTTATAAAATTCCGCTGTAAAACCATCTGGTCCTGGACTTTTCTTAGCTGGGAG
Organism: Dipodomys merriami; assembly: GCF_024711535.1. NCBI lineage: Eukaryota > Metazoa > Chordata > Mammalia > Rodentia > Heteromyidae > Dipodomys > Dipodomys merriami. Next base: position 22,485 of record NW_027203226.1, on the reverse strand, counting down.
GTCTCTTTCTTATTGCTGTTTCTATTTCAATGCTTGATATGGGCCTGTTAAGCTGGTTTAACTCATCTTGGTTTAGTTTTGGCATGTCAATATTTGCTAGGAAAAGGTCCATTTCTGTCAAGTTCTCAAACTTATTAGCATAAAGTTTTGAGAAGTATTCCCTTATAATGTTCTGAATCTTGGTTGTTTCCGTGGTGATGTTTCCATTCTCATCTCTGAGTTTATTAATTTGGGTGTTTTCTCTTCTTTTTCTGATAAGATTTGCTAAGGGTCTGTCAATTTTGTTAAGTTTTTCAAAGAACCAACTCTTTGTTTTGTTGATTCTTTCTATAGTTTTTTTGGATTCTAATTCATTTAATTCTGATTTAATTTTGATTATTTCTTTCCGTCTATTGGATTGGGGTTTATCTTGCTGCTCTTTTTCAAGGAGGTTTAGATGTGTCATTAAATTGTTAGTTTTAGATCTCTCCAATTTGTTGATGTAGGAGCTCAGAGCTATAAACTTGCCTCTGAGTACTGCCTTTGCTGTGTCCCAGAGGAGCTGGTAATTTGTGTGTTCATTTTTGTTGAATAGCATGAACATTTGAATTTCCTTTCTAATCTCTTCCATGACCCAATCAAGATTCAGCATTGTGTTGTTCAGCCTCCATGTGATACCGGAATTTCTTTGGTGGTTTTTGGTGTTGAGTTCTAATTTTATTCCCTTGTGGTCAGAGAGGATGCAAGGTATATCTTCAATGTTTCTGAATTTACACAAGTTTGCTTTGTGGCCTAAAATGTGGTCTATTTTAGAATACGTTCCATGTGCTGCTGAGAAAAACGTGTATTCTGATGCTGCTGGGTGAAATGTTCGGTAGATGTCTGTTAAGTCTAGTTCATCTATGCAGCTGTTTAGATCTGCGGTTTCTCTGTTGAGTTTTTGCCGAGTTGGTCTATTTAGTGGGGAGAGTTGTGTGTTAAAATCCCCAACAATTAATGTCTTTATATCTATATGGGATTTGAGGGAAAGTAGTGTTTCTTTGATAAATTGGGTGCTCCATTGTTTGGCGAATAGATATTTAGAAATGTAATATCCTCCTGAAGGAGAGATCCTTTAATTAGTATGTAGTGACCTCTTTATCTCTTCTCACGAATTTGAATTTGAAGTATATTTTATCTGATATTAGGATTGCAACTCCCGCCTGTTTATGGGGGCCGATTGCTGGGTACATTTTGTTCCAGCCTTCAAGATTGAAAATGTTTTAGTTTTTACAGGCAAGATGTGACTCCTGCAGGCAGCAGATAGAAGGGTCTTGTTTTTTATTCAACTAGACAATCTATGTCGCTTAATTGGAGATTTAAGTGCCATAACGTTAAGAGATAGGACTGAGAGGTATTAGGGAGTTACTGCCATGTTATCCACCTTCTTGGAGGCTGCAAAAACTGGGTTCTTCCAATTGTTCTTGGATTCTCAGTTTGGGTGCAGTTTCTTGGCCTTTGTTGCGGTTTTGTTGGTTTTCTATGTGTAGGACATCTTTAAGAATCTTTTTTAGGGCTGGTTTGGTGGAGATGTATTGTTTCAATTTTTCTTTGCTATGGAAGTTTTTTATTTGGCCTTCAGTTATGAAGGAGAGTTTAGCTGGGTACAGTATTCTTGGTTGATAATTGTTTGTTTTTAGGGCATGGTATACATCATTCCAGCCTCTTCTTGCTTTGATTGTCTCTGCTGAGAAATCTGAGGTGATTCTAATTGGTTTCCCTTTATAGCTGATTAACCTTTTCTCCTTGACAGCTTTAAGGATCTTTTCCTTGGTCTGAGTTGATCCTGTGTGGATTATAATGTGATGGTGGGATGTCCTATTCTGGTCTGGTCTATTTGGGGTTCTAAAAGCTTCTTGTATCTGAATAGGCCTATATTTTGTATGTTTGAGAAGTTCTCTGCTAGGATCCTGTTAAACAAATTTCCTATACCATTAACTTCTGTTTCTAGGTGCTCCTCTACAGCCATTGTCCTTAGATTAGGCCTTCTTATGATGTCTTCTAAGTGTTGGATATATCTATCATATTTCTTGGGCTTGTCTTGGATGGTTGTATGTTCTTTCTCTATAATATCTAGGCTTTCTTCAATCCCTGAGATTCAATCCTCTGCATGGTCTAACCTGCTGTCAAGGCTCTCTACTTTATTTTTTATCTCTTTTCCTTCTAATTGGTCAGCTTTGATGGCTTCAAGTTCTTGGTTGAAGCTCTGTTTTAGGTCTTGTATGAATTTCTTTACTTCCTTAATTTGGTGTTCAGTGTTTGTTCTCAAATCACTTAGTTGATTGGTTATGGTTTCTTTGGACTCCCATTCCTTCTGTTGGGTTCCATTCAGCATTCCCTTTGTGGTCTCCCTGACTTCCTTCAGCTCTTTGTTAATGTATTCCATGAATGCCTTTAGTGATCTTTGTGTATTCTCTACCTGGTCTCTCAATTCGTGAATTACTCTTTGATTAGCTTCCTCCCGTTTGTGGGATTCCTGCAGTTCTCTTTACTCCTGTTCGTGGGATTCCTGCAGTTCTCTTTGAGTGTTCTCTGCCTGCTCACGCCATTCCTCCCTTTCTTTTTGAGTATTCTCAAGTGGTTCACGCAAATCCTGTATCAGTTTTTGAGTAGCTTCCTCATGCTTATGATATTCCTGTATAAATGTGTTGGATGCCTCCTCTCTCTCCCTATCACACTCATACAGTGTCCTTTGTAAGTTGTCAAACTTCTCATTTATCATGTTTGCCACCAGTGTTTGTAGAGTTATTTGGGAACTCTCCTCTAGATTGTTCCTTATCTGATCTGACCCCTGATTATCAAGATTGGGAATTGAGATACCGGGATTTGCCATTTTTCTTGTGTTTTTCCGGCTTACTCTGCCCATTTGAGATGAAAATAGCACCAGTTTTGTGGTAGGACACTATCTTAAGGCAACCATCAACCAACGTTTGCATTTATACAGTCTATAGTCCACAGATACAATCTAGTTCAACAGATATATCTATTCAACAACAAACAACTATATGTTAATGGCTTCGAACCGCAGAGAAGAATTTGGAAAACCAGAAATTTTTAGGGTTAGGGAGAGATGTGGGTAAAAAATAGGAATAGATTGGTGTGGGGAGGCACAGGGAGAGTTAACTATGTCCTAATCTCAATGCAGGAAATAGGTTGGGTAGGATGCAAGTAGAGAGAGAGAGAAAAAGAAGAAACGGAAACGGAAATGAAAAGAGACCAGAAAAAAATAGAAATGTAAAAATTAATATAGTTATGGAGATTGAAAGACCATCTATTTAGAGAGGAATGTGAATATATTGAGAAAACAGGAGGGAGACAGAGGATATGTGAAAAACTTAAAAAAATGCTTAAAATATATAGGTATAAAGAGGTAGTACTTCGATTAAGGAATTTAAGTCTCAGAGGTTTTGGATTGAGTAATAAATTTGTGGATTAAGTGTGTACACAATGGAGGATAGGGTCTACTAGTTAACTATGGGTTTATCTGAGGATGTGCAGGACAAGAGTTAAGTCACTTACAGAGGTACAAAAGAGAGGAAAAGGTGAAAAGGATAAGAAAAGGAGAAAAAAAAAGATCAGAAGTTCAGTAGAGCTAGACAAAACCAAAAAGATAATTAAGAGAGAAAGAAAAAGAGAAAGAAGACAAGAAAGGAAAGGAAAACGCACATTCACGTATTCCTAAAATAAAAATTATAAGAGGGAAAAAAAGTTACTGGAAAACAATTATTTTTTCAAAAAAGACAAAAATTAAAGATTAATAAAAGTTTTAGAAAAGGAAAAAAATTATATTTATAGGGTACAAAAAAAAGAAAAAAGAAAAGAAGAAGAAAAAAAAAGTTCTTTGATTTTTTTTTTGATTTTTTTTGTGAGGGGTGGGAAGAATCCTGTATCTCCCTTTTGTCTGTAACCAGCCTCTTGTTGGAATCTCTGGTCAGCTTGAGGTCCTGTGGCTTGATTGGTTTCTTAAGTCAGTTTGTTCGAACAGGCAGAAAAATGTTCAGCTTTACCCAAAATTTTGAGATCTCCCTCCCAGCTTAGGTTAATGGAAGGGTGATCTGCTTTGAGAATCACAAAAGAGGGGTGATGAGGCTAGGTTCTGGTAGATTTGAGGCCTTTCAAAAAACAGTAGCTTTTCCCTGAGTCTATTTTGTGAAAAACTCACAGAGCCCAGCCTGGAGCCATTCTCAGGGTTTCTGTTTTTCAATTGATTGTGGAGGCTGATAGAGGGAGGGGCAGCCTCTGGCTCTGGTTACCCAGTGCGGAAAGCCACTCCAATGGCTGGTGCCTGAGCTGGGTGACTTTTCCCTGGATGGAGCTGAGTCTGGCAGGTCTCTTTGCCGTTAAGTTCTTGTGACCTGCTAAATGACTCGCTTTATTCCAAGGCCTGAGTTGGAGCTAGTAGCTCCTCCGACCTTTGTCGGTATCCAAGATGGAGATCACCGGTGCTGGGGGGGTAGGGGTGGCCTTCCCTCCTCTGCTCCCTGAGAAGGAGTGAGGACGTCAGGCTTGTACTCACGCCGAGTCTTGTATCCTGGGTCATCTCTGGTCTGCAAACTGCAGGATGAAGATGTCCGCTCCTTGTCGGTTCTTGCTGGTGTTGAGTAGAATCCTCTTGCCCGCTGCGTCTGGCTCCTTGGTCCCAAACTCTCTGTGAGCGCTCAGGTATGGCCGCAGCTGCAGTCACCGCTGCAACCCTGCCGCCACCGCGGCGGCTGCTGGCAGGCGCTCAAATGTGTCTCCTTGTCTTGGCTTCCCCTCTCTTGTCTAACTCTCTGTCCTGTGATGGCACACTTGGTATGATTCTCTGGCTTAGCAATGTTCACTGGAACTCTAAAACTGTTTTCTATGCGAGAGCCTGTTCAGATTCCAGCTTCTCCTCCGCCATCTTCCCGGAACTGCAGATGTCTTTTTGATTGGGGAGGGTGCCTGCTATCTAGATTTCCATTCTCAGGCCTGGTGGCAGGGAGTTTGGAGGGTTTCAGTGTTGTAGACTGCTATCATAAGCCTGGACTTGGGTTCCTAGGCTTTGCCAGGTAGCCACAGGAGCCTTAGGAACAGAGCTTATGTCTGTGCTCAGTTTTGATGTGATCCATCCCTTTTGGAAGTGGGCTTATGTCAGGGGGCTTTGGGATCCCTCAGAAAATTACCACTCACAGAGCGTGGATCCAGTTGTGTTACTCACAAGATCTGTAGCTGGTGGTGTGCTGCACCACAGAGCCTGTGGTATGGTGAATAAGATGGTTCTCAATCAGAGGGTCTGGGTGTTAGCAGATCCAGGTGGGGGATGGTTTTGCTGATGCTGAAGGGTCTCTCTCCTATGTGGTGGTGTGGGGAGCCCTGGCACTGGGAGGACTGGGTAGAGGTTGTTGCGGCAGGCTGATGTGGACTGCGGGGGTAGCCATTTTGGTCTGCGGCAGATGTAGTGGAAGGTGGCAGACACTGGAGGGCAGTCTTGGTGATTTCTGCCTGTGGCTGCTAGGTGTGTTGGCAGAGATGCATGCAGAAGCTTGGTGGTAAAGCAGCTGAGAGCCTGGGGTCTGTGCAGGGTGACAGCAGCCAGGGAGCAGGTCTCAGCAGAAAGCCCAATAGCCAGAGCAGTTGGCCATTAGAGCATAGAACGATGGATTGGCTACAGCTCTGGTTTCCTGGAGGCCTTGTGCAGGGTTGCAGGAGGCCCACGGGGATCCTGCCAGTGCTGCAGGTTGGGCTGATTTGGGGGGCTTACCCGATGGTGCCAATTTCTGGCAATTGTAATGGTGGCGGTATTACTAAGTTAACTCCTTCCCCATAGCCCTTCTAGGTGGGGGACAGGTTAGAGGAGGCATTCACCAACTCGGAGATCTTCATCAGATTCCCTCCTAACATTCCATAGGTATAATATTGAGCACTTTCTTCAGCTTTTGGGTGCTCCTCTGCTTAAAGGCTGCACTCCTCTGCTTAAAGTCTGCAGAAAGTCCCAAAGCATCATGGCATGTGGTGCAGATGCTCCACAGTGGTCCCGTTCACTCTTTCTCTTTTGCCTTTTCTTATTTGCCTGGTAGGATAGTCCTCTTGTAGTAGAAAAAGTCTTTAGGTGTTCAGAGTTTGATTGGAGTGGATTTCTTGAGGTAAAGTGTGGCTGTAGCACTAGACCTTCTTTTGGTCAGAGACACTTAATGGGGTTACCTGTGAGAGCAACACCATCTTCCCACAACCGGCTGAAATTTTAAATTATATTTCATCTAGTTGTTTGTTGGAGCATTGCAGTTTTTCTGGAATTTAAGGTTTTCTGTATAACTTTGTCTTCAAGTAATCCAACAGCATTAAATATTACATTTAAAAGCTATTCTGTAGCACATAGATTTTGGAATTATAATATTAAGATGAAATTCTTATTGTTTGTACAAAAAAACCCTTTTAAGTCCAAATGGGAAATATGCTCATTTCAGCAGCCTTGGGTCTCCTTCTTCTTTTTGTTTCTCCAGTATCTTTCTTGTTTTGGAACAAGTGTCATGGGTTATCTGTCCATTCCAAAGTAAGACTACTCCATTAATTTAATAGCAAAGGAATATAACCTGCCTGTCTCTAAAGACAGCTTTGAGTATAATCATAATCTGACCATTCACATTAGTGAATTTTCAGTCATATTGATAATTTTTTGTAAGCCAATCATAAAAAAGTTTCCAAAAAGCAAAATAAAGATAATGTTCTGCTTTCTAAGGTTAAAACACTAGTATTTCAACAAAACACATTCTATTCTTCTCAGATTACATGGTGAAGAATTTCTCTTTCATCATAACCCTTACCACTGAACCCTCCCGTCAAACATGTAGCTTTATTCAATTTTCCTGTTCTAGCTTTCATTTTGGTACTAGCATCAGTAATCTCCTTCTAGTATTTGACAATGAGATTCCATTTATTGATAGAGAGCTCAATTCATATTGACAAAGGCAGATTGGTGAGCATATCATATAGCATAAAATATTGAATATTATTAACGTGATCTTATGTAACTATTCCATAAATTAATATAAGTACCACATAAATGTGCAATTTCATGTAATTTTTAAAATGCAAAACAATTGCATATCTATGTCATAAAATAATTCAGATAACTAGTAGAAGAGAATAAGCCAAATCCATTCCATCATTCCCAAAATTCTTTGTAAAATTTTTTTTCCCATTAATATTCACCTCGGGCCCTTCTTTTTCTAACAACCAGTGACATGTTGATGTCTCTAGATTTTAGTCACCTCTGATTAACCTCTTTCATTTCCACCTCCAGTTAATCCTTCATGAGGAATAACTTGTCCCAATATGCCTGCAAGAAGACAGTAGTACCCAAGTCGACTGGCTGTGCCCATTCTTCCCTTGCTTTGTTAGGGAAGGGGGTATCAGCAACAAGGTTGCCAGGGACCAGGTGGCTGGAACCATGGTGTTATGAATTATGAGTAACAGAGTAGAGTAGCAGAGAATAGGATACCAGGGAAAGGGGAATTGTGACTGTAATCACTGAGTGGCAGTGGCACCAACAGCTTTGCAAGGATTGGGATATCCAGACTGTTTAGCAGGGACAAGGAGGAAAAGAGAACGTGAAAGAGTAAAATTGTGAAGGATTAGGGTGGCACAATCAGGTTAAAAAGTCGTGAGTGTGCAAACTGGGTAGCCAGTACTAGCATAAAGCAATTGGCATGGTAGACTGATGTGGTGCAGAGCTCAGTGTTTCCCTCTCCAGTTTGGCTGTTAGATCTTTAGGGAACTACCGCTAGCAGCTCACTATCAGCATGTTGGGTTCAGGCATGTTCCATCCATAAATGTCTACTCCAAATAGATTGCAATCTTTGACACTGGTTTTCGGATCTTTTCCCTGAGCATCCTGAGAGACCACACTCCACAATGCTGCAGAACAGGCTCCACATTGTGAGCTGCAATCAGCTTTTACAGATCTCACTGCTCATCTCCAAGGACAATTATCATGGTAGCAAGGGATCTGTGTAGTGCTCAGCAGCAGTGCTCTGGGAAACTACCAGTTCTTACCTTAGCATTCTGGGAGCTCCCTTGAAATGGGCAAGAACACTTGCTTCTGCCCTTCCAACTTCTGTGGCTCTGGAAAGCCAGACTTTTCTACCTCAGATGTGTTACTTTGATCTACAGGTCCAAATGTTGCTTCAAACTTTCTCTGTCTCCTCTAGGTAATCATCACCTTTAACTATCTCTCCTTTTCCTACCAGGTAGCTTACTTCATCTCCACATCCTTTCATTTCTGCTTTGTATCAACCTGTGGCTTTCAAACCAAACCCTTCCAATTTCTCATCTGCCTATCTAGGTGTGAATCCGGCACAGCAAGCTACATGTAACTTCTGTATCTGTTTATCAACATTGATTCTGGAATCCAAGGTGTTACTAGGCAACTAAGAACATGGGGAGCATCTTAAATACTCCCCAGCCAATCACTGCTCATTGAGAAACATGCAAATGTGCTGTGGTCAGTCTCTCCATCTCCATTACTGGTTCAGTAGAATAAAGTGAAATCAAAATGGAGCCACCAGACAGCTGCTATGGCAGCAACCGAACCAATCATAGATAATTTAGTGAGGGGATATGAATCAAATGTAGTAAGGTAAATGCACAGATTTATAGGACAGTACACAGCGTTTCCATCAAACAAGTTAGTTTATGTCCAAAATGCCAGACCAATCTTGGGTTCTGTCCTAGATCTTCCTTTTCTGAAGGTACTGAGGACTCCTAGATACAACTCAGACCTAATGACATGGGTGAATAGAAATGTAGGTGAGTATTGCTTAGTGTTCTGAAGTTGCGCTAAGGTGTTGTCTTGTCATGGCTGACATCTAATCAATGTCCTTTCCTGACCTCCACCACATCTCTTTATTTGGCATAAGTGGCATGTGGGAAGATCTAACAAGGTCACCTAGAGTTTGGGCCTGGGGTTAAAAACTCCATTTTGTGATCATAAATATTCCACCACTTCCTGAAACAAAATGTAAGGATCAGCAAGGAAGTTGGGTTAACAATTCAAAAACTTATAATTACTTTATAGTGCAATATCTGAAATCTTCCCTTCCCACCCCTCAGAATCTGATTCCCCAATTGTGTAGACACTCATACACTCTGTTCTCCTGGAGCATTTGAGTGTGGGGCATCTTCTACTTCTTATGTGTACTGCTATACAAAGGGAGATTTTTCTCCTAGGCTCAAGATGACTTCAGTGATTGGTGTACTGTGCAATACCCTAAGGGCATGGTCATTTGTTCACACCCCTAAGTAGAACTGTGAAGGACTAAGGACTAGTCAGGGCTTACTTTCTGTCAGTGGTATTGCTCTGAGGAATTGCTGTCAATGTTGCCTAGGCTAAGGTCTCTCAGAAAGGCTCCAAACTCAACCTGCCTGTGTCTCTGAGTTGATCATCATTGAGCAACTATGTTCCACATTCTGTGAGTCACTCACTTCTGTGGACCTATGCATATGAAGGCACAAGGAGAGAGTTCCCTGGAAGGAAGGTCCTGGAATGTAAAACATCTACTAGGACAATGGAAACCCATGGTTGGGTGTGCTTAATATGCAATGAATTAACAAGAAAGAAAGAGACACTGTCAAACCCTAAACAAAGGGTCAGAAGGACTGAGGGGAAAGGAGCCCCATGATCAGGAATATAAATGGAGCTTACAAGCCCTTTCAGGCTCTGACTTTTTGGGTTGAAAGTAAGATAACAGATAGCCTGAGTTCCTAAGAGCTCAATGTTTAGGCTATATGACTTTTTCAGAACTTCTTTTCCTTCCTCCTGTGTTCTGAGCGGAACAGTTAGTACAGTGCTTCTGTCTCCTACAGGCAATCTTTCTCATCACACAATGCTTAAAGTAGACAATATATGGAAGCTTCTCTTAAATAAAAAATATGAAGTAGAACACAGTGCTTCTCCTGAATTACTGCCCCTAAGAAATTCCCAATTCTGAGCACTGAGTGATCATGGGTGAGTGCTAATAACCTGAATGGTGAACTTTGAACACTCCCCAAGGCAGATACCGTGCATTACAGTAGTTGCCACCTATGATCCTGGTTATTAAGACTGAAAAGTCTAAGATATTGAGTCCCAAAAGAGGAAACTGGGCCAAGGAGAGACAACTTATCATTGCTGGAAAAGGAGGAAGACAAATTGGAGAATATTTCTCTGAGCATGGACATGGTAGTCATTTCAACAGTTTTCAAATTGTGGCTCATCAGTAGAGAAAACCAAGTCAAATCTCACTAAAGCAATACTAAAACATATATAAAAAAACTATTTGGATTTCGTTACTAACTTCTTTTTTCAAGTGTGTGTGTGTGTGTGTGTGTGTGTGTGTGTGTGTGTGTGTGTGTGTGTGTGTGTGTGTGTTTGTGGTGTCAGATTTTGTATGGGACCGCATTGGTTCTTTAAAAACAACATATTGGCACTGTCCTTTAGGTTTCCCATTCAAGACTCGTGGCATTCTAACTCTACCACTTGAAACACACAATTCTGCTGGTTAAATGGAGATAAACATGTAATGGATATGTCAATCTAGGTTGGTTTCAAAGTATGATTTTCGGATCTCACTCTCTGAAGTATATAAGCTATAAGAGTGAGCTTCAATGCTCAGCCCAGTATTTCCAGTAAGTTACTTAATCTTTCTGAATCTCAGAAAGTGAAAAGAACTACTTTGTAGAACATAGAATCTGGTGGGAGTTATGACTGGTTGCATGAAGTACAAGTGTTTGGGATGTGTGGACAGAGACTGAAACTCTCATAATACTACTGATGTTTATATTGAAATGAATCCCAGCGATTGGAAACAAGAGGGATTTTTCTGTTCTTATTTATCCATTTATGGGTAGTGAGGGGGCCACAGAAACTCAAGGAGGACAGGGGAGCAAATGCAGCAGTGGTTCTCTGTAGATATTATGTTGACAATGAACTTATACCACTTGTGGACAGGGACAGGGGAAAAAACAGAGAGAGAGTGCAAAGGAAGTGATGAGACTGTCCAAAAAGAAATGAACTCATTACCTGATTTACAAAATGGTGACCCATGTGTACACTTCCTTAACAATAACAATTTTTAAAATCCAGGTTGATAATTTTCTTCTCCAGTTTTCGATAGAGGCCCTTAAGACTCAGATCCACCTATGGAGCTTTTAAAGGTTACTTTATATGATAATTAATATACAGCCAGAATCTCTTAAGAAATATTATAAAAAGTATTCCATTTTTAGTAACTTTCTGTTTGAGTGCAGATTATCTATGTTGTTGGCAGAGCTATTTTTTACTTTTTGTTTTCAGTACTTGTCAGGTGTTGAATTCCTTCTTAAAGCTTTGTGACAGAGGTCCAATATGTCTTGGCACCCTGCCACTAGGTATCATGATAATGAACCTTTGAAATTAATGTCCTTGATTATGAGTTTTATTTATTTATTTTTTGTTTTTGTTGGTGAACTCTGGGCCTAGTCACTGTCTCTCAGCATTTCAGCTAAAGGCTAGTGCTCTACTACTTGAGTCACAGCACAACTTGTGGCTTTTTCTGCTTACATGGTGCTGAGAAATCCAACCCAGGGCCTCATGCTTGCAAGGTAAGCAGTCTACCACTGAGTCACCTTCTCAGCCGCTATGAGTGGTACTTTTGTGCATTGATTTATTAAGCAAATCTATTGAGCAAGTACATTCATTTTGCCACTAGACATATTCAAAATTATGAATTATCTGATATTTTAAAGAATAAAACTTTTGGAATTGTTTGTCTCCTCATGCCAAAATCACAAAGGAGGGTATTTTATACTAAAACCACAAAAGAAATTCAAGATCTTGGTGCTAACAAGAGAATTCAAAATGGTTTTTCATTATGAATACTGAGCTCAAAACTCTTCTAATACTTATTTATAAATGCAAGTTAGAGGGGAAAATCAACCAGGAAGTAAAATGTATATTGATTGTTAATTTTTAAAGCGGAAAATATGATCATTGATGGCAGACTAAAGACAAACTAGTACCACAGCCCTGTATGCTCAATAAGAAATAAGAAACTTTTATTGAAAAATTGAGGTGGAAAGTGAACATCAGGAAAAGGCCAGTAGTCAGAGCCTACCAACAACAAAGAAACACCACAATGTATATCTCAGAAAAAGGAAACAATTTCAGAACAGCACTCATCATCTGTATCCGTTTCAATAATACATGTACACTTCCCTACACACACACACACACACACACACACACACACACAATGTATGCAACAGCTCAACCTACTCACAAACATCCACTCATCATGAACCAAGTTCTTCCTGTAATATTTGAAATTTTAAAAGTTTTAAGTATTGTAAATAATTAATAACAGATGCATAAGCAATCATTTTCTTAATAGCACTCTGCTATGGAAGTGAGAGTTCATGATTATTATAACTACCTAAAACATCTCTGAATCTGGAAATAATTTAAAAAAAGACAATCTGAATTTTGGGACTATATTTCTACAGCTATTCTGCAAAGGATTAATGAAATGATATAAGATCCAAAAATTAAGTACTAAATTAATACAATGAATACATGAGTAAGTAAAGTGCAAGACACTGATCAGAGAGACCTATGCTGCCTCCAGCTCTCAGCCAGCTGCACACGGTGGCACCCTTGATGCCACATGGGCCACGTGGTTGTGTTCCCCAGAGCACTGGCCATATTGGAGTTGGAGTTGGGGTTGGGGGTTGGGAGAAGAGGGTAGGACATTGGGGATACTGCACTAGGGTTGGAGCTGGGGGTGATGGGGAGGGGAATATAGGCTGCAGGTGAGGCTGCACTGGGGTTGGGACTGGGGGTGGTGGGGAGTGGAAGGTAGGCCCTGGCAGAGGCTGGTGAGGGGAGGAAGGAAGGGGGAAGGTCAGCTTCTCTGACAGCAGCCACCCCTATGTTGGCTAGCTTCTCGGGAGTGTCTGTGAATTGGGATGGTTGGGGCAGATTCCCTGGGGCCTGGAAACCTCATGAGGAGAGGAAGGAGTCTCAAGTCCTGCCAAAGTAGACAATGAGAAATGAGAGAACCAGTGGATGAAGAATTTCAACAATAAAGGGGAGGACTTGGAGGCAAACTCTGGGGGCGTGGAGGGTGGAGGCCACAGGACTCAAGCTGCAGTGATGACTCTCTCGATGCCCCTGGCAGTTTGTGAGGGCCAGCTCCACTGCTGTGGGCTCAGCCTATGACTGGTTTTGCACTGGGCACCAGGAAAGGCCTGCCCAGCTTCAGCCTGCCCTCATGGAGCAGCAGCAGGGAGGTCATGCACAGTGGGGTGAAGGAAACATGCCTTGCCAATGCTGTTTCAGCCCACTCAGGACAAGGGCCACTGGGGATGTTCCAGCTGTAGATCAGGACTGAACCATGGACAAGACCAGGTGAGTCCTCTGGGGACCAGCATGGTGGCTGTCACATGTGGGCGGGGAACTTCCTTAGCTTGCTCTAGGGGTTTCCACAGAAAGGCTCATTCACTCTGGTGCCTCTAACACCTTCTGGATTCCAGCTGTCCTCTGGTCTCCTGCCATATCCAAGTACAGTGTCAACTCCATGCCATTGAGAGGTCATTACATAGATGCTCATATGGCTTCTCAAACCTGGTTCACCATGCATGCAAGGCTTATGGTGTGCCATCCTCCAGGTCAAGTGTACCCCTGTTTCAGCTTGACCACCCATGCCTACAGGACCATGAACTGCATTCTTACACACAAAGCCAGGGATTCACAAGGCTATGCTGCAGTCTAAGGTATCCTATCCCTCATTCTGCTCAAGTGTGGGGTGGCTGTGGAGCCAACTTCATCATCACATTTGATTATCTCAGTGGAAGAAGAAAAAATCTTCATTGTCCAAGATACAGCTGCGCCTAGGTTTCTATGTGTACAAGAGCTGTGTGTGTGTGTGTGTGTGTGTGTGTGTGTGTGTGTGTGTGTGTGTGTGTGTGTGTGACGTGAGAGAGTCAGACAGAGCAGAGGTTAGGAATAAAACACTTCTTTCCTTCAGCACTGAGTTTTGGTATCTAGAGATTTTTCCCCCCTCCACCAATCCTTAGTAAACGTTCTAAAGTTGTCCCTTTGTATACTTTTGTCCCTTGATCTTCCTGATGATCAGATTCCTATGGTCTGCGTGTGAACTTCAGCATTTGCTTCATGAAAGTGGTGACTTTTTAAACATCTTTTATGAAGCTCTTTGATCTCTTTAAATGCAATTTGTGCTGTGTTAATGTGTTACTTAGCCAAACTGTTTGGACTTGGTCTGTGACTGTTAATTTTGAGGTTATCTTAGCACTAATATGAGATACTATCCTTTCAATCTACATTTCTAGTGAAAGAAGTTCAACATCTTTATTGAAATAATTGCCTGGGTGTAAACAAAGACAAAACCAGTGTTATAAATGTACAATCACTAGATTTTAGTAAATTGTGGACCACTGAAATAAATTTTTTAACTAATGTTAATAATTGGAATAGGAAAAAAATCACAAATTATAAAACTTAAAAATTGATCAAATACCAAAAAAGACACTGATCAGGAATGAAGTACAAATGTTAATGTTTAATAAATAAATGAAATATTTGAAATTCTTATCCACATAGGAAATACATACCCAAAAGTCACTGAGATCCCATCTTACACATTAAAATACTTATAGCCACTCAAACAAATAAACACAAATGCTGGAGAGGTTGTGTGGCATTGTAACCGAATACAACTCATATGTAGCTCAGAGTGGAAGTTTACACAATACCAAAAACAACCCCACATATTTTAATGACCTTTACAGTAACTTGGATACATATGAAGGAATATGATTCAACATGAACATCCATGTTAATGGCAGCAGTATTCATATCAACCAAGATCTGCAATCAACCTAGGTGTACCAGTAAAAGGAATAAACAGAATGGGCTATTCATAGCTATAAACATATTCTGGAATATAAGAGAAGTTAATGCTTCTACTGTTACATTGCAAAGTATTTTTGGATATGCACCTAATACTATTTTCATGGGCTTTTCTGGCATTGTGTTTTTTTCTTTCGTGAGGAACGTCAATATTGATTTTCAAAGTAGTTACTACAGGTTAAAGATATCCTGTAAGGGGCTAGGAAGGTGGCTGAGTGGTAGAGCGCTTGTCTTACATGCCTGAGGCCCTGGGTTCGATTCCTCAGCACCACATAAGCAAAAAGTAAAAAGCCGGAAGTGGCGCTGTGGCACAAGTGGTAGAGCGCTAGCCTTGAGCTGAAGAGCTGAAGGACAGCGCCCAGGTCCAGAGTTCAGGCCCCACGACCGCACCCCCCAAAAAAAAGATATCCTGTAATAGGTGAATATTAGACCAAAAGTTAAATATATCAGTGAACATATACAGGACCATCATATGTAGTTTATAATTTGAAGAAATTTTAAGAAGGCAACAATTGAGAAAAAAAGATAATGCTAGAAGTTTAATAACAAATTATTTTGAAAAGTTGAATGAAGAAGTTATAAAATAAGACTCATCAAAAACTGTTGAATGGTAGAAGATGGATGAAGGTTATAAAAACATTCATCTGCATGGCCAATTTGAATGAAGTAAATTCATATTGGTGTACACTGAAGACACATTCCAATTCATAAAATACACTTAAAATGTTTATGAGAAGACAAATCAGTATCTGTCTTTTGTATATGTAATAGTAAAAATTCACAGAAGGATCAGAACTGTGAAAAAGAGAGAGTATGGCCAAAATTGTTGATGTGATTGATTGAATGTATCTGAGTTTGTGTGGAAAAGGAGGAAAGAAAATGAAGAAAACATATGGGGTGCTGATCAAGATATATTTTCACATTTATAAACAAGGAAAAATACGAAAAATGTGCAACTAATTAGTGTTAATTTAACAAAACATTTTGCTCAAGGTTTAAAAATGAAACTATAAAAAATAACAATAACATCAAATAAATAGGGCATTGAAGAAAATGTCCCATAGACAGATTTTCCCCATAATTTGTTATATTTCATAACAAATGGATTAAAATAAAATGTAATTACATCTGAAGATGTTAACACTTTCAAAGTTCATTTTTAGAATCCAGCAAAGAAAAGTATCAGAGAAGTAGAAAGTAAGAACAATCTGTGCTATGGATGAAGATATTTACTAGAACTTTGTGATGAAACAATGGCTCTCTTTTCCTAATCAACATAGTCCAGGTCACCTACCTTTCTACAGAACACTTGTAGTCAGTGAAGTAGAGTTACTAATTAGGTAGTAATTTATTACTTTTATTCCCTAATCTTATTATGTGATTCCTGAATGATATGAGTGATCCTAGGAGATTTTCTGACCTCATTTTCACGGTGTCTAATTCCTCCCCCTGCCCAGTATTCTTCTGCTAGTCTCATTTTTCCTTGTTTCTGAACTCAACTCCTGTGATCTTTCAGGTCATGAAAAAGAGCTGGAGAAATGTGAGTATGACTTGGAGTCTGTGCTAACTTTCACTCCAGCTCAGAGGAACTATTGAAGGACCTCCACCTGAGCTTCAGAATCAGATATTAATTGACCTCTTTGGAAATGTAGAAATTCAGGCAGAATCTGTCATTCCTTGACTTTCTCTGAAGAGATTTTGTATTAAATCACATTTCAGAGGATGAGCTTTCCCACCAACCACCACAGCCTTGACAGAAGGAACAGATTTAAAATTGAAAGTGGTCTCAGTTCCCAAAGAGCCAATGGGAATCCAGGAGATCACACATTCCTCCTGATTAGGGACCTTGTAGTAAGAATAGAAACTGGACAAAGTCTAATGTGGAGAGTAACTGAGACTGGGCCTAAGAGCAACACAAAAGAATTTCCCTTTCTTTGACTACAACTGTGTTGTTTAGTGAGACATGACACCTTCCTTCATATCAGATAATGCACTAGGTGAATTATGTCACTGCCACTATGTGGGAGGTCAGTTCCTTGGAGGAGAAGGGGTTAAATGTTGTGACCACCAGTTTTTTCTCTAGGCCTTTATCTCTCCCATGCCTTCCCCTGCAGGGAATATGTTGCTTCTTTCCTGCATTCAACTACTTGTGTACCATAGGGTATTCTTTTTCTAGTCTCTTATATTCGAAGTAGCATAGGCCCAGACTCTGCTCCTTCCAAGAGGTGACAACAAGATCAGATTTGTACTGAAGGTCAATCAGATTGAAAAAAAACAACTGAAATTAGTAGCACCCTTTCATACTTGCATCTTTACTAACAGACAACTTCCTGGTTGCTCATTCTGTAGTTTTAATTCTTTAGTGGCAAGCACCATTCTAGGAGGTCTTTCCTGGCCACTGAAAATTGAACTCACAAGAAGCTGAAAAGTTTCATTTTGTGGGGTGGTGGATACTGGTGGTTCACATCTATAATCCTAGCTAGTCATGAAGCTGAGATCTGAGAATTGTGGTTCTAAGCTAGCTTGGGAAGAAAGTCTATGAGATTTGTCTCTAGTTAATCAACAAAAAAACAGAAGTGGTACTCTGTCCCAAAGTGGTAGAGGGCTGAGTGACAGTACTCAGGCCCTTAGTTCATGCCTCGTGACCAACAAAAAGGAAGTTTCATTTTTCTACCATGGTGTCTTCTTTTAACACACTATGTGCTTTATCTGTAAGTCTTCTTAAGGTTCCTGTGTCTCACTCTAGTAGATTTTTTCTTTCAAAAATAAGAAAGTCTACAAAGTCTACCTATTGTACAATCACTAAGTTTGGAATAAACATTTGTTAACTGTTGGTGTGCAGACATTAGACTAATTCTTAATTTAAAGAAACTATGTTGGCCTTCATTCCACTTGAACAATTCTGTGGAAAATAGATATATCTTTGGATTCCTTTGGTTCTTTCTAGAGTCTATATTCTCCAGATTGTTTTTCCATTGATGCAGAAAAGTTCCAAATTGTGGCAACTATTATTTATTGTATTGCTAGTTTTAAGCATGGAAAAACCGATCAAAGATATTTCAAATTTAATTTTGTGAAAAATGTTGATTCATTATCTAAATTCAAAAAACATAAATTACTAAAGGAACTGTTTCTTTGGTAAAAAAAAAAAATAAGAGCATTGGGTCAGAAATAGTCTCTTCCATGTAGAAGTCTTGGAGGGTCTGCCTATATAGTGATCTCACTTTGAGAAGTAGTTTGCCATATGGGTCTTTTCAACACTTCGTATTTGGCACTAGAAGCCTGGTGAAACAAACAGATTTGTCTATGATTCTCTTTCAGGAAGTCCATGGCTGACATTGATTGTGTTAGATAATAATTGTCTTCCTACCATTTCCTTCTAAGTAATTTTACTTATATTTGTGATTTTGGGACTTGTATCAGGTTATATGTAACCATATCCTGTGGAGCAATTTAAAGAAGGAAACTTCAGTATCTGTGTTATAATGTAGTGGTATCATAAAAGTTCCTTATATTTTACAATATAAGATAAGTAACAATGATTATCTTATCAACTCTAGCTAAATTATGTATCATTAGGCATTATGATAATAGTGTCTGAAAGTTCACAGATCACTTTATTTTCAAAAAAATCAAAATAATCAGAATATTGATATTTTGAAAAGTATATTATGAGGCACGGATATTTCCAAAGACAATGTTACCCACAAGACATTTCGTTTCTTATTTTGTCATGTATCTAATTTAACTTTACTTTTTATCCAAATTATAACTTACGATTTACTACTTGTGCTACAAAAAATGAAGCACAAATTTATTTTTTGTCTTTTTTACTCATTTGTATTTATCATTGTGCAAAGTGGTTTCAATTCAATGAGTTTGTTTATAAGTACAATGCATCTTGATTAGTGTTCCCTGAATCTACCCGTCTTTCCCCAAACTACCCATCTTCCAAGTTACATGGTTCCATTTTTACATTGATATCATTAATATAATGATTATATTTGCCATCCCTTCCTCTTTTCATTAATCTGCCCCCTCTTTTCTTAAACTTCTTCTCCAGCCGAACATCATTTCCCTTTCTGCTACTCATTTGCTTGAACTCTTTATTGTTTGTTAGTTATTCAGAGAATCATCATCACTGAAATACTTTCATGAGCATACTGAGTATTGGATTTTTTAATTTCATTTTGATTTCAACTTGTACACAGGAGTTGACATTCATTATGAGTACATGAGTACAATCTCACCTCTTTCATAATTTTCCCCAGCACTCTCACTCCCACCCTTTCCTCAAGTTTCTTCATTTGGTAGGATATGCATTAAGTTAGAGCACTGCATTTCACTCCACTTTATTGCTTAATTTATCTATTTCTTCCCACCTTGACTCCATCCGTACCTCTGAGTACTTGATTCATAGTGTTTATTTTATTGGAATGTGAGTTAGCTATTCTAAGGAATTACATTATTTGAATTATTCTCTGAACTAACCATATTTCAGTTCATACCTAGGTGTATAGTTGCATTCCACCACAAAGTGTGCATATTGTATTGATCTATATTACGCTTAACTTCCTATATAAAAGAAAACATATCTCATTTGTCTATCTGGGTTTGGCTTTCTTCCCTTACTTCATTTAGCATGATTTTCCCCAATTTATTTCCTTTCTTTGCAAATGATTCATTATCATCCTTTTGAATGGATAAATAAAATTCTGTTGTGCATGTACGTGTGTACGTATGTATGTATATATATGCATATATATATGAATGTATACGCATACATGTATATCTATATGCATATTGCTATCATATTTTCCTGATCTACCTGTCCACTGAGAGGCATAGTCCATGTCTAAATGTGATTTCTTGTACTATTATGCTTTTGCTTTCAATGTTTTGGAAAATGACTAAATATCATTTGCCTAATCTTGTGCATACAGGCTATTCTATAACAAAAATCATTCTATTAATAACCTAATCTGTTGGTTTACGTTTCTTTTTATGTTGGCTCATATAAATCACAGGGGTTCATAATTGCATATGAATCTGTTTTTAAGAGCAACACTAAATGTTTGCTTGTATATAGTTGACACTTGCTAATAATTTATTAAAAAATTATATATACATACATATGCATATACAATTTATATATATTGACACACATATATGCCTATATATGCATGCATATAGAATATATGTGCATATATATATATGCATATATATATAATATACACACACACAAACATATATGTGCTAGTACTAGGAATTAAATTCAGGGCCTAGTTTCTTTTGGTTTTCCTTTTTGCTCAAGGTTGACATTCTTCCATTTGAGCCACAGCTCCTTGTTTAGCTTTTTGATTTTTAGTTGTAGATAAGAGTATCATGGTCCATTTTACCTTGTCTGTCGTGAAACTATGATCCTCAGATTTCAGCCTTCTAAACAGTTAGGTTTAAAGGCATGCAGCATTAAAACTAGCCCTATTATATTTGAATTAAAATATATTTAAAGAATGATAACTTGTAGTATTTTCAAATAAATCTTTTCATTTAAATAAAACATACTGCATAATTTTTTTCTTATTCCAACTCACCTACCAAGAAAGGAAAGAAAAATGTGAAACTGAAGAACCTCTGAATGTAACCATTCTCAAGCCTGCTAGCCACAGTTTCTTTGCTGAAAAATAGAACAGGATGCTATCATATACAAGCAAAATGTAAGAACATGCTCTTCACTAAAGTTTCTGAAAGACTGATGACAATGAGGACAAATAACTTTATCCATGAAATGTCACAAAGGATACGCTGTGTTCGGTGACTCTAGTGGATAAGTGTAGCCAACGTTAGAGGATGGTCATAGTGATGAGAATAATCAAAGGTGTATATGGGATTACAGAGGTGTGTTTTCTTGAAGATGAATGCTCTTGATTTTGTTGCTAAGCTTGTCATCCCTCTTGAAGTCTCTTGTCTTGCTGCTGTCCCTTTTTAACTTTACTCATTTGCTTCAACTGGGCCTTCTTTTCACTTAAAAGGATTATTAATTCCATGTGGTCCTGGTAAGTTATGAAAATAGGAAGCTCCATTATTATTCCATCTTTCTTTTCTACTTTTTATTTGTTCCACTATGAGAATATGAACTCAAGGCCTAGACACTGTGTTTTAGCTTTTTCTGTTAAGGCAGGTACTCTATAACTTGAGGTAAAGCTACATTTCCATGGTTTTGGAGAACTAAAGGGAGATTTTTGTCTGGACTGGATTTGAACTTCAATCTTCAGTTTGCAGACTTCTGAATAGTTAAGATTATAGGATTGAGCCGTTAGTGCCTGGCCCCCAAAGCATTTATTTCTTAGCCCCAAACATGGGATGCGTCTTATAGAGTTTTGTCATTGAGAAATTCTTATCATATGTGAGAGTTAATGCAATTTCACAGGGAAAGGTTGGAAAGTCAAGAAGTGCTCACTAAACAAATTCAAAATATGGTTTGTTCTTACTTTCTTGATACAACACCCCCACTGATTTCTCTCATGGATATCCTCTAATCTACTTCTAATTTTACTTCTAATTCACAAGTGGATATAACTCAGTTTCATTTAACTACATGAATTCTTGTTACATGTGTTACTGACCTACATTACATCTGAGGCCGAGTGACTACCTGAAATCATCAATTTAATCATAAATGACCTCTGTTCTTTTGCAATAACTAGACTCCTTCAGGGGCCTGAGGACACCAAGATACTTCAGGAGACACAAGCCCCTTCTCCTATCAGACTTGCCAATGCAGAAGAAGCAACTATTCCCTTCAACCCTTATAGGAAACTTGCCTGTAACATGAGATTCTCAGCAGTGAGAAGGGTGTTCAAACTACACCTGCCTGGACACTGCTGGCTCACCATCTGAAACTTCTCAAGCCTTTCTTCAATAATGCTGTCTGTTGTATGTAGAATTGTTGTTCGTCTGCACCAGCCATCCAGACATCTCCTTATTCTCTTCATTGAATAAGATCCACGAATTTAGTCTGTCTACAATCTCCTCTTTGCTGATAATCACCTACAGAGAAAAATGCATTTGGCTGTTGAAGACAGCAAAAAAATTGGTGCCCTCCCCTCCTATTAATGGAGTGTGAATTTCATTCATTTTAGTCAGCATCTTAGAGGACTTATATCTGTGTTTTTCCTCTCAGAAACCTAGGGTTCAACATCATCAGACATTCTCATACATTTGCTGAAGTAACAACTCTAAGTGACCAACAACACTTTTGCCCATTGCAAATCTATTACCATCAGGTCACAACAAACCTTATAAAGAAGAAAGGCAGAATATATTAAGCACCCCATAAATTCTTCTGCTTTATATCCTTTCAATATTTATTTTTGAATGATGATAACTTATTTTAATTCTGATGATATTTTTTCCTCTTAAAATTAATCAAATTATTACATGATTAAGGCCAAATGTCCTGCTTATTTAATTTAAAAAACTATAATTCACTTCATGTAAAACCAAGTGTTTATAAAGCAACATATCAGGAAGATTCAAGCCATATATATATATATATATAT